>NC_081776.1:14612474-14747474 GCF_963082965.1 Carassius carassius | reverse complement strand
GCAGGAGAGTCAAGCACGCTTGTCCCAGGTCACACTCACTCTACAATCTCTGCAAGGTAAACAGCCCAGGAGAACAAAGTTTAAAGCAGTTTTTCAGGTCTGAGTAAACTGTCCTTGGAAGCATTTTATCAAACAATGCCACAACATAGGGCAAATTTTTGTATTGTGATCAGACAGTAATTATGTCTTAATGCGCCTGATGCTTTAGGTCAACTGGATAGGAGCACAGCTGAGAGAGAGGAAGCAGTTGCTAGGATACGGGAACTAGAGGAACAACTTCTCAATGTTCAGGTAGGTGGACTGCAAAATATGTTGGAGTTTTAAACATTGACCCTGATAAATATTTGTTCTTGTTATTTGAACTTATTAGTCCTTTGAATGCAATTATTAAGAGCTAAGGAAATATTACTTTCACTCATACTTGCGTGTTCAAAAAAGTATCAGATTTAGCATTTGCACATAATGATCAGGACAATAAAGTTACTAATGCAATGGAGATGGTACATAGAATAAGTTGTTCTTGTTTGGAGTAATGTGTCTGAATGGCAAACACATTTGGATGTATATAGCACAAGCGGTGTCTGGTGCGACAAATGAGGAAATAAGTCTCACAACTTATCAGGTCAGAAATATCATAATCCTCTCGATTTTCATCATTTGTTTTGATTACTGGCCTAAGGGCATAATTATGAAGTATTAATAAAGTTATGGTCTGTAATAGGCTTGAAATACCTGCAGTTACAGTGGCAATTCATTAAACCAGCACACTCTCAGTAATAGGGATATGCCGGTATCAAATTTTACTGTTGCGATTAATTGCTAATGCTTTTATCATGGTATACAGTATTATCACGGTATTGAAATTTAGTTTCAAAAAGGGGTCATAATACAGTATAACATGTTAAATAACCTTTTTATAACAAAAATAACTGAACATTTAAATACAATAAAGCAATACAGAAAAATACATAAAGTTAAAAGTTTCACACAGATTAAAGTAAATTAAACTATAAAGACCAATCGGTATCACTTTAAAGTAAAACCTCATTAGTTAACCATTAACATTCATGATGAGCGATAGCTACATTTGCTACAGAAGTTATTAATCTTTGTTAAAAAAAAAATACAAGTCTTAGTTCATGTCAGCTCATTAATAACACCGTTGCAACTTTCAATTTTAACAACTTGTTATTAAATATTGGAAAACCTAAGATTAATGAATGTTCAGAAGAATTTGTATTTAGCAGTTTGTTAACTAATGAATTAACTACTGTTAACTAATGAAGCCCTAATGTAAAGTGGGAATTACCAATAAAGAATCAAAAATCTAGGGCATATTGTAGTCCAGATTAAAATGAAGAAAAAAAAATGTAAATAAATAGCCTAAGTCTAAATATTTAAGTGTTTGGCTGTGATGAACACCATTGCAAATACACAAATTTGAATGGCTATTTAAATACGTTTTAGAAAGTAGTGCAGCTGCTTTATTTGTGGGGTTTCCAGAGTAAAGGCTGCTTTTTTCTGCAGTTTAGCCCCATCTGATGTCAGACAGTGAATGTGCTGTCATTCAACACGTCTCTCACGTTCCTCCATGTGCTTCTCATGCATGCTTGTTTACATCAGAGCGCACACTGTCTTTCAAGCATCATACAGCAGTGTTGTGCATTTTGACCAGTTGATGGGAATAGTATTCTTAAAATGCATTGCAAATTCTGAATAATTTGTAATATATAATTATTCACGGTATTTAGAAGTAACCACGATAACAATATCGTGCATATTAATTGTCGTGATATATCGCATTACAGAATACCGGCACAAGTCTACTCGATAAGCATGCATTAGTGTAAGCATACCGTTTGTTGTAACTGGGGCTTGTCTTTTCTAGGTTACTGGTGAGTCATTACATGATCATGTGACTGACCTGTCTGTAAGGGATTTGGATAGGGCACAACAGGGTGAGTTTAATGTTTGCCCTTGTCTAGCTGAATATACTTTGAACTGCAATGCAGTCCTATGTTCTTCCATAATAGCTTTGCTCTCTAGTAGAGAACATGCCTTTTAACATTGTGGTTTGTAAACTTGTTTGTAATGTTAAGATATTAGTTAGGACAACCAGAAAGACTGGTTCCCCCAGTCAAAACACAAAACAAAAACATGCTAAGAATTTATTCTTGAAACAATGCGTTTATTTTTATTTACATGATGCAGTTTGCATGTTTAATTTTTAGTTATTTGATGATTTGCTCATGGTTGTTTTATGATTTTTCTTTCTTCTCACAAATGCTACCCTCAGATAACAGTGGAGATGGACATGGTTCAGAAAACAAATTACAGACAGATCGGATACTGTTTTTGGAGCAGCAGCTTGCAGACAGAGAAAGGGAACTCTTTGCTCTCAAAGAAAAACTGTCACTCACCACAAGCAAAAGTATTCCAGTGGAGGAAAGTGCCGACAGTGCAAGCAGAAGAGATATCCCTGCGTTGCATGATAACACTACAGCTCTAGCTGAGGTTCTTGAGGGCACACGAGAGGAAGAGACCACACTTGTGGCAGTAGACACATCTGTTCTGTCGGTCTTTGCTGGCAATGAGAGTAGCCCTGAGCTTATAACACCTCAGCCTGAGTCTCCTGGAGAATCAAAGGGTACCTCCTCGGATGAGATGGTGACAAGCAGTGACTCCGAGGTGGCTCATAGTAGCTGGACTCTTCTAGAAGCAGTCAACCAAGATGGGACTCAAGAGTGGGCACCCCAAATTCAGGACTTTGCCTCACTACGCTTATCCACTCAATCTTGGGAAGAGACCTGTGAAGATCATGTTGCATCAACCAGCTGCATAGTTGATATCGAATCACAATCTTTAGTTATCCATGAAACTGTGCAGGTACATCTTGGCCAACAGGAGGGAAGTCTGCTAAATGCAGATTCAAGCAAAGGTCAGGCTTTTGCTCAGGTCTTAGCAGAAGAGATTCAGAAAAGATATAGTGAACTTCTGGGAGAACTTCAGCAATTTAAAGACTCTGCTTTACAATCACAGGAGAGAGTTTTCCAGCTGGAAGAAGCATTGAAGTCACTTACAGATTCCAAAAATGAGGCTCAGTCTAATGCAAATATATACGAGAAAGAGCTCATTGAAGTTAAGGCATTGTTTGAGCAAGAAAAATTACATAGGCAAAATGTTGATGAGCAGTTTGAAAACTCGCAGGAAGAGGTTCTCTCTAAAAATGATAACCTGAAAGCCTTACAGGCAAGCCTTGATGAAGTTCATCTAAGACTTGTTGAACAAGAAGGTCAAGCTAGAATGTTAGCTGCTCAACTTGAGGACAGAGAGCTCACTACCTCCAAACTTGAACAGAAGCTCTTGGACATGGAGGGCAGGTTAGTGCAGGTCTCTCAGGAGGCTGATATGGCAAAAGCTGCTCTCATCAACAGGACTGCTGAGCTGGAAGATCTACAAAAGTGTCTTTCACAGAAAGACCAGGAGATGATGGAACTCAGTGATAGCATGACTGCCAAACTACTCCAGACTGGAGAGGAAAATTTTGCAATATCCAGTGAAGTCAAAAAGCTAAAAGAGCAAATACATGAGCTTAAGAGTGTCAGGGATGACCAGCAGAAAATAAAAGACGATAAAACAGCAGAATGTGAGGAGCTTGTTGCTTTACGAAAGGAAAAGGAGGACTTGAATACTCAAATGGCTGCCATGAAGAAAGATGGAGAACAGGTCAAGAGAAAGCTGCAGGCAGCTCTGATACAGCGGAAGGAATTGATAAAAAAAGTTGCAGACTTTGAGAAGGAGGCTGAGAGCAGGGAAGAAAAGGAAATAGATGAGGAAATGACTCTACCATTCAAAAATGAAATTAAGGAAAAAGAGAAAGAAATACAGAGACTTGAGGCTTTGTTGCAAGAGACCAGAGATTACTTAAATTTAAAAGAAGAGACCTTAACAAGTCTGAAACAAAAATTCAGTAACCAAGATCAAGCATTGTGTGAGTCACGTGCAGAAATACAACATTTGACAGAGCAGTATGCACAACTGACTGAACAACAAATGTCACCGATGGCTGAGGACAAAAATAAGCTAATTTCACAGATGGCATCCATGGAATCTGACATTGAAATATTGCATAAAAAGCTTCAGGAAGCTACTGATGCTTATGAGGATGCTGTTGTGAAAGCTCAAGAGAATGATCGCCATCATCTTGATCAGATGAAACAACAGAAAGAGGAGTACAGTGACCTTTATGAACGCCTCCAAACTGAAGAGAGAGAAAAAAATGGAATGTTGAATCGTATTATGGAGCTTGAGGGTCTGCTAGAATCAAAGAACGATACAGATAAAGTGGTGAGTGTAAATGTGGAGAGGAATGTTGGGTCTTCTACACAGAATTTGGAGAAACCAGAGACAAACGATTGGGTTCACGAGGACTGGGTGGATTTTGCTGAGACTGAGTCACAACAACATAACAAACCTGGTGAGCAAACTCAACAGCCCGTGGTAAAAGATCATGAGGAAATTATAAATGCTCTCCAGGAGGAATTAAGAATTGAGCAGGCTGCTCGTGCAGAATTAGAGGTGCGTCTACAAGAGAGCCAATCCTCTCAATCGCTCACTGATAGCAAATTCAAAGAGCTTTGCGAAGAACTTGAAGCCTTGAGAGAAAAAGAGAGGCAGATTGATGCTCTAACTGAGGAAATGGAGGCTCTTAGGGAGAAATGTCAGAGATCCGAAACTCATGCAGCAAAGCTGAAAGCAGAGGTGGATGAGGCTTGGGAAGTGGCTAAAAGAAGCATCTCAGATGCTGAGTCCCCAGTCAAAGCACTTCAGTCAGAAGTGGAAGAATTTAAACAATTTCTTAAAAACAAAAATGATGAAATTACTGATTTAAGTCAACAGCTTAGCGAACAAAGTTCTCTTTTACTTAAGATGCAGGCAACGGTACTGGAGAAAGATCAGCAGATTGCTTCCCTACAAGAAGGGCTTAAAGCTGAGCAAGATCGAGCTCAAAAACTGGAAGCAGAAATGCCACAACGCGAGGAAGAAGAGAAGGATAATAGTGCCAAACTCCAACAGCTTCAACGCAAACTGCAGGCTGCTCTTGTGTCACGTAAGGAAGCACTCAAAGAGAAACAGGTGCTGAAGGAGGAACAGGCTGCTGCTGAGACGATCAAGTTAGAGCTACAACAGAAGCTGGAGTTAAAAGAGTTGGAGCTGAACAAGTCAAGAGAGGAAAGAGAGAAGTTAATTGAGGAGGTGGATCGAACTTTGTTGGAAAACCAAAGTCTGCATGCCTCATGTGAGAGCCTTAAACTTGCTATGGAGGGTGTTTTGAATGAGAAGGATGCATCTAAACGTCAAGCTGAGAGTACCAAAGAGGAATCCGAAAAGGCGTGCAGGCAGTTGGAAGAAAAGGTGCAAAGCATGAAAGAGGAGTATGAATCCCTCCTCAAGTCATATGAAAATGTGAGCGATGAGGCTGAACGAGTGAGACGAGTGCTTGAAGCTGCTCGACAGGAGAGGCAGGAGTTAGCAGCCAAGGCACGAGCTCATGAGGCAGCCAGACAAGAGGCTGAGAGGTTAGCTGAGGAAGCTATGAAGGAAGTGGATGTTGTGAAAGAAAAAATGAGAAAGTTTGCCAAGGTTAAGCATCAGAAGATTATGGATCTAGAGGAAGAAAATGAAAGGCTTAGGGAGCAGGAAGAGAAGAAATTGACCAAACATAAAGAAACTGAGCTGAAACATGAGCTTGAGAGAGTCAAAAAAGAGTTTGTGACCTTGAAAACAAATTACAATATCATTATGGATGAAAAAAACTCTTTGGAGCATGAAGCTGAGGAGTTGAGACAGCGTTTGGCTGAGGAAATTGACAAAAAGGGCAATGAGACCCTGGACACATGTTCATTAGAAGCTATTCATGAAGTTAAAGTTGTCACACAGCAGAGAAGTCCTGATTTAATTGAAATTCAAGAGCCATTGGAATCCATTGGTACTCCTCTTGAACAAGACGTCACAGAAGTGCAAGCAAATGTTGAGATGACTGCTCAAACAGAGGAGAGGCTCAAGGAACTGGAAGCCTCTCTCAAAACAGCAGACAATAAGATAAAGGAACTTGAAGCTGCTCTTGAAGATCAAATGGAGTTCAGAAGCAAGCAAGATTCAACAATTAATGCAGAGCTTGCTTCCCTCAAGCAGGACCTACAGGAGTCTTTAGAGAAAGAGTGTCTTCAGAGGGAAGAGCTCTCTAAGAAAGAGACCGAACTGCAAGTACTTCGCACTAGCCTAGAGGCTGAAAGGGATGACTTGGAGGAGCGGTTAATGAACCAGCTGGCTCAGCTCAATGGCAGCATTGCAGGCTACCAGCAAGAGGCATCTGACAGTCGCGATCGCCTTACAGACATGCAGAAGGAATTGGAGAAACTGGAGAGAGAGAGGGCTGAGCTGGAGGCTGAGGTGGCAAGTGAGAGGGACCGGGCAGCCAGGATGGAAGAGGACTTAAGGCAAGCCCAAAGAGAAAGAGCAGAGGCTGAGGCAGACAAACAAAGAGAGCTGGAGCAGAAGTTGAAATCTGCACAGAGGTTTAAAGAAGGTAGTCAAAACAGGACACGTCAACTTGAAGAACTGCTGAGAGAGAAGCAAATGGAAGTTCGTCAGCTACAGAGAGACTGCATTGAGTACCAGGAAAGGATAAGTGAACTGGTTAAAGAATTTAAGTCGTTAACTTTGGGAAGAGATGAGGTGAGTGCAGAACTTGAGGCAGCACGCTTGGAAATTGCAAAGATTATGCAAGGCAAAACAAGTATTGCATCTGAACTTTCAACATGTAAAGGGAAATTGGACATGGCGCTGGAAGAAGCAAAGCAGGCCCAAGCAGACAAACTAGCTGCTGAACAAATGGTACAGCGCAAAGAGGCTGAGTTGAAGGCAGATGCGGAGCGTACACTGGATGAAGTCAGGTATCGTCTTGGAGCCGAACTTAAACAGATGGAATTAAGACTAGAGAAATCCTACAGGGAGCTGGAGAGGGAGGAAAAGGCAACTCTTGAGGCAAGGAGCATTGCTGAGACTGCAGACAGGCATGCCCAGGAAATGCAGGCACGTCTGGATGAAGCACTGGCTCGGTTAGCAGCCTTTTCGCGCTCCATGTCGTCCCTGCAGGATGATCGTGATCGAGTGCTGGATGAGGCCAAGCAATGGGAGAGTCGTTTTCATAGTGAGCTTCAGGAAAAGGAGGCTGATGTTCGGGAGGCTGAGACCCATGCTAAAGAACTTGCTGAGCAACTCCAGAGGGAGACCTCCCAAAAAGAGGAGCTGCAGAATTTATTGGAAAGGTTTGTTGTCTTTTTATTTTTCAATAAAATTTTGTTAGTTTATGTTAATTAAACTTTAACTTAAAGTAAATAAAAATAATGAATATGCTGTTTGTCTGCAGAATGCAAAAGGCAGAAGAGAACTTACAGCTAGAGCTGTCTGAGGCAGAAATGAAACATAATAAAAGTCTTGCAGCTCTTGAGAAAGAAAGAGGGGATCTGCAGCAGAAGCTCACTCTGGTAGAGACCAACCTGACCCAAACTAGTTCCCAGTTGACTAGCCTGGAGACAGAGGCAGAGGGATTACGGCACCGGACCAAAGCTTTAGAAGAAGCAGTAGACAAGCTTCAGAGTGATGCTAATGAGGCACGTGCAGTAATCAAAGAAAGGGAGACAGAAGAAAGGAGACTATACTTGAGGCTGGAGCAACTGGAGACAGACCTAGCATCTTCAAAGAACCTTACTGATAATCTTCAGGCAGCATTGGATGAGAAGGAGAAGAGGGAGATGGAACTCCTTGGTGAGAAGGAGCAAGCTGTGACACAGGTACTTAATATACTGAGAATAAAGTTTCTGAAACAAATACATGCATATTCATTAATCTCACTGTTGGTCATTTAAAACCATAAAATGATAAATATTCTTTCTCTTCTTTTAGGCTGTAGAGGAGGCTAGGAAGGATGCTGATGGAAGGGCCGAAATGGCAGAGAAAGAGCTGGAGCAGAAGAGAGAGGAGTTGCTTGATTTAAAAGAGAAGCTTCGTAAGGCTGAGGAGGACACCTTCCAGAGCAGAGCTCAACTTGAGTCCTTTACCAAGGCTATGGGCTCCCTGCAGGATGACAGAGACCGAGTACTCAGCCAATACAAGCAGCTAGAGGAAAGGCATCTCCAGGTAGTGTGGATCTTAATAGTTAATTATAATTTGAAAATATATCCTAATTTGCATTAGGGCTGTAGCTATCGAATATTTAGTAATCGAGTATTCTACCAAAAATTCCATCGATTAATCGGATAAAATGTGTTTTTCCTTAAAGTGCAATATTAATTATGCAAGATAAAATAAGACTCCTGGGTCTCTTAAAATTAACAACTAAGTTTCCCTTTTTAGAATTTTTATTTTTTAAATGCATAGAATGCAATACATACATCAATAATAAACATTTAATTATTACCCATTGTTTCTCTGTCTGTATTTGTACTGTGAACAATGACAATAAAGTTGACAGATGAATTAAGTGCATTTAAGTGCCATTCAGCATTTTCCGAGATTTCCGCACATTAAACACATAAAACATTAATTTAATGTATCTTTTAATTATTGAAAATTAACTTAACTTTTTGGTAAACAAAGGGGATTTACTATAAAAAATAAAACATTGAAGAAATGTTGTGTGATTAAACCTGAAAATAAATAATGTTTGATTTTGATTTTTTTTTGGCGTAGGCTATGTACATTCTGCTGAACAAGTCTTTAACCGGACTTTTATTTTGACGGGTTGACGTACCTTTACAGTTCAGTGTATGTGATGTGACGCTAGTTTTACTCAAATCAAACGGTCAAATGCTCATGAAGTGACTGTCAGAGCAGTTCTGGAGATGTTGTTCATGTGTTCACGTCCTCATCTATTGAGACAGCAGACGCTGAAATCACCATGAGCGTTCACGCGCGCTTCCGTGTGTTTAATGAATGAAGACGCGCTTCTGCTCCATTCATTAACAGAGACACGCAGAACATGCAGGATTCATATTTAAATAGACTGTTCCGGCTTAATATTTACAGATATTAGTCCATATCGTCATTTGATGTAAGTGCAATGACCTATTTTTGATTAGTTCATAAAAAATTTGGCAAATTCCGTGCCATTCCACGTTAAACTGTAAATTCTGTTTTTATGACTGGATTCCGCGATTCCCTCCGTGTTTTCTGCATCACGGAAATCATAGGGCCCTAGTTGTGGTATGCCAGCTCTATCTTGCAATGGACACACGCCACGACGTTCTCTTTACGTTTGCCTGCGCCCTCAAATCAAAACACTGCTGACTCCTTGCAGTATGAGATTTCGGACGCAGCTCTTTGTGTCCCCTTCCGCTTTGTGGTTGACGTAAACGCGTTGTCACATTAAAAAAATCATTGCGAAAGTACCTGACGTGAGATTTAAAATAAATTTAAATTAAAAATTAAATTAAAAGAGGCAAATTCCTCTGCCTCGATCATTTTTTGTAATCGAGTTACTCGAGTTACTCAAGGAATCGTTTCAGCCCTAATTTGCATTAATGAATTTATAATTCATTTGCATAAAGTATCTTTTTCAATTCCAACTCGTCCTTGGTCTCATGTTGTCTCAGGTTATGCTGGAGAAGGACAGTCTGATCCAAGAGGCTGCAGGTGAAAACAATGGGCTAAAGGAGGAGATTCGAGCCTTGTTGTCACAGCGAGATGACCTCAATGCTGAGAATGCCAAGCTGGCTGCCCAACTTCGTGGCTACAGAAATGACCTGAACCAGGTCCTTGCTATGAAGGACTCCCAGCACAAGCAGATTCTAGCTGCCCAAGCAGAGCGCATCAGTTTCCTGGAGAGAGCGAAAGAAGATTTCGAGAGCCAAATTCAGGCTTTTGTTAAAGATGTTGCACAAAGAAAGGTACCTCCATTGGAGCAGGAGAACTTGAGCCAAGCCAGTGAAGGAATTGGTAGAGTCGATAAGCAAGAAGCACCAGGGGCCGAGGTAGAGAAGCTGAGGGAACAGCTCCAAGCTGCTAGAAAGCGTATCACCACCTTGGAGGAGACCTTGGAATTGGAGAAGGAGACCCAGGCAGTCCACAGTAAAGAGTTGAAGGAGCTGCGTTGGGAAGGCGGTGTTCTGCGCACCGAAACTGAAACAGCGGAGGAAAGGGTTGCGGAGTTGGCACGAGACCTGCTGGTGATGGAGCAGCAGCTTCTGGAGGAGAGGGAAGCAGCCTCTCAGCTTCGAGCTCAGAATCAGTCTTTTGGTCAAGCCATGGCCTCTCTGCAGGATGCAAGAGATCAGGCTATACGTGAGGCCAAGGAGCTGCGTCTCCATTTCGATGAGATAAACCGGACGACTCACTCAGCATCTCCATCAAGTGGCTTCAAAGGAGAAGTGTGGAGCCTAAAAAATGCCCTAGCAGCACTGCAAAATGACAGGGAAAGAATGGTTTGTTATTAATTAATTGATAATTTATTGGAAGCCTAAGTATTCGTTTTTTTGTATCCTGCCTTCAAATAACTAATAATTAATTGCACCTCAGTTGGAACAGCTGGAGTTGCAGCGTTCTGAATTGGACAGACTTGGATCTGGTGAACTATCCGGGCTTACTCAAGCTCTGGAGGATGAGAGAAGAAGGGCAGGGGAGCGAGAGGAAAAGATCATGGCAGAGCTGAGGGATAGAGACACACAGATGGACAGATATAAGCAAGAACTGGAAATGCTCAGGTGAGACTCGGGGATTTAACTAATGACAGTTGCCCGCTGCCATTTTAGTATTTTGGTGGTAGTCTTACAGAGCCATGCTTCTGATTGTTGGAAGTATGGTCCCTTTGGTAGCTTATTCTGTCCAATTTGATTGGAGTGGAAAACGTAAATGAAAATGTTTGTAGACTTGGTGACCATACTGCAAGTAAAAAAAACTGTTTCTTACAATTTCTTATAATTTTTTTCATGTGTAGACTTGAGAGGATGGACTGGCAGGGCCAGGCTGAGCTCTTGAAGCAGCAGACCCTGACCACCCTCTTAGAAAGGGACCAGCAGGTTCACCAGCTTACTGCCATGCTGGAGGAAGCGCAAGCATCAAAATTCCACCACAAGCTCGCACAAAGACAGGTAAAAAGCTATAGTGTCCTTTTCAAATACGAGACATTGAAAGCAACCTAGAAATGTTGTTTTCCATCAATCTATCTGCCTTTTTTTGTGTAGCTAGAGACTTTTATAGGTTTTATTTTTTACTGTACTACTGTTCATTAATGTGCCTTTTATGAAATTGGACTAGTGCCAGTTTTGCTTATTTCACTAGTGGTCTCGGTGTAAATCTGAGAAGTCCTTGATCAGTTTCATTGTCTTCAGTGTGTGAGGCATCCAATACTAATTTATTTGTCCTTTAGGGAAGCCTTGCAGTAGATGCTGCCCCTGGTGGCCCTCTAGAACACAATGAGGGCTATAAAGCTGAGTGCATTGAACTCCAGAGAAGGTACTGCTGCCAAGTTTCTTCTTATTTTTAATTATACTGATTCTCAGCTGCATGCTGCCAATCTCTTTGGCCACCTGTGCCACAAACTGCATTGATAGCAGTTGCAGATAATACTCCAGATAATAGCTAACATACAACTACCGCATTTTTTGGACTATAAGTCGCACCTAAATATAAGTCGCATCAGTCCAAAATACGGCATGACGATGAAAAAACATATATAAGTCGCACTGGACTATAAGTTGCATTTATTTATAGAACCAAGAACCAAGAGAAAACATTACCGTCCATTCTTTGGTAGGCTACAGGTGCACTGAGCAGCATAGAGCGCCCTCTCGTGGCTGTAGACGGTAATGTTTTCTCTTGGTTCATTTCTCTCGGTTCATGTCATTAATTTTGATAAATAAGTCGCACCTGACTAAGTCGCAGGACCAGCCAAACTATGAAAAAAAGTGCGACTTAAAGTCCGGAAAATACTGTAATACTGTATTTGAAAGGAAATGGATATTTAGTATTTTAGTGTGTATCACTAATCACATTATTTATATATATATATATATATATATATATATATATATATATATATATATATATATATATATATATATAAATAGAAATATATTTCTGTTTGGTCTTTTGCCCTATCAATTTCCTTTTTTTTGTTTTTTTGTATAAAACCAATGCTGTACAGTAACATCAACTCTCTATGTTTCTGTCAGGCTGGATGAGGAGTTAGAACAGAGACTCCGAGTAGAGGAGCAGCTCATTGCTGCGCAGGATCGCCTCAAACGGTTTGACCCTAATCTCAGATTAAGATCAACTCACTGCCTCTGGCTCTGGGCGTTATAAAATATAGCACTATATTTGGCAACTTTCACACACTTAAGTCTTAAAAAATGCATATGAATGTCATATCATTGTTTTAGATACAGAGTGTCAAACTGTCAAATCTGGACCTTTCCTCTGAACCACTTATATTTTGGGGCAACTGCATATGAACCTATTGCGGTTTTTATTCACGTATTTCATGCTTCACTTTTATTGATTAAAGACTAAATATCACATGTCACTCCATTATTTATAGCTATACACACGGGGAGTGGCAGACACCGTCTGAAGCCATGATGTCAGAGACAGCCGTCCTTATCGAGCCTCCAGAGGGCACGGTTACACGGGTAAACACAACCCGTTTTAATGCATTACACACTGTTTTGTTTCAACATGCATTGATTATTTTATTATTAAAGCCTGAGTTTTTTTTATTATATACAGTACAGACCAAAAGTTTGGACACACCTTCTCATTCAAAGAGTTTTCTTTATTTTTTTGTAGAATTATTTAAATTGTAGATTCACACTGAAGGCATCAAAACTATGAATTAACACATGTGGAATTATATATGGAGTTATATACATAACAAAAAAGTGTGAAACAACTGAAAATGTCATATTCTAGGTTCTTCAAAGTAGCCACCTTTTGCTTTGATTACTGCTTTGCACACTCTTGGCATTCTCTTGATGAGCTTCAAGAGGTAGTCACCTGAAATGGTCTTCCAACAGTCTTGAAGGAGTTCCCCGAGAGATGCTTAGCACTTGTTGGCCCTTTTGCCTTCTGTCTGCGGTCCAGCTCACCCCTAAACCATCTCGATTGGGTTCAGGTCCGGTGACTGTGGAGGCCAGGTCATCTGGCACAGCACCCCATCACTCTCCTTCTTGGTCAAATAGCCCTTGATGCCTTCAGTGTGACTCTACAATTTTCATAGTCATGAAAATAAAGAAAACTCTCTGAATGAGAAGGTGTGTCCAAACTTTTGGTCTGTACTGTATTTTGGATATATTTTTTTCTATGTATTTTCTTTTTTACCTTAGACTCGAGGTGGTGGACCTGGGTTACTGCGGATGCTGCGAGTTGCATTCTGCTCTCGTCAGCGAACCCCTCTGCTGATGTCACTCTATCTGCTGACTGTTCATGTGCTGTTGCTGCTGTGCATGGGAGGATATCTGTGAGAGAGATTCATCATGCTTTACTGAGAGAGAGATGGTTACATGCTCATTCACTTATCATACAAAACAATGGACACATTATTTAACACAGGATTCATTTACATTATTCTAAGAATATTTTTCCTTGCTTATTTACCAAAGTTACAGCTGATTAGTTTTTTTTTTTTTTTCCACCCAGTTGTTATGGGGCTTGTCCATACTAGTAACACCTGGGCACAAACTGTACTTCCTCAAGAAAATTATTTTACCCTTTAAGAAATACCAGATTAATGAAGGACTTTTTATGCGCCTGGAAAATGTCAGCATCTGTTTAACTGGATCTTTCACACTGCCTGTCGAATGCATTAAGGTAAACATAAAAAGACTTATTTTGACCACATTCCAGCTTCCTGTAATTAGTTTTCTTTCTTGATATCTCTTTATTTCTGCATAAAGTCCTTTGCATTCATGTGTAATGTAACACAAAACTGATACAGATACAGGATGTGTTTGCATGGCAAGACATCAAAAGTCTTCTAGAAACGTATTCTGGTGTGCTGACTGCTTCCTTTCACGGCAGACTAGTTTGCCAGTTTGGTGCAATACTGTCATTTATATTTCCGGTTTATTTGTTAGTTTTTTTTAGTGTTTATTTTCTTTAACACACTACACGTCATGTTCTTTACATCTGGTCTACTATTGCTTTTATTCACTTTAAAGACATTAAATGAAATCCCATGAATTTCTTCAGGTGTTTTGATTCGGTTTCAGTTAAAAAAAAAAAAAGCTTCATCAAATCATTCATGTTCTGCTCATTTCCAGTTTTCTAAGCTGGAGTCGGACTTCCTATTCTCACTAAACTGCTGTCATGCTGATCTGTTTGGGCTGTATAGGGATGGTTTAGGTTGAGGTTAAAATGTCGTCTCTATTTACAGTGCAATTTTAAGAACAGCCCAGTAAGTGTTTTATCTGTAAAATCCATGTAAATTATCCTTTCTCTCCCTCCTGCTACCCTGTTCTAGGGGCTATTTTTTGGAAATAAAGTCTATTTATGGGAAGACATACACATCTGGTGTGGTTACATGATTTAATGAATTTTTGGACATGGTGCTGCCAATGCAGTAGATTTACAGTAAAGCCTTAATTCTGAGTTTTAAAAAAGTTGGTAATTGAAAAATCTTTCTGAAATGTTTGGAAATGCTTCACTCATCCTGCACCATTAGTGCTGCGGATATAAATGACATCCCAGTGGCGTTTCTACTTTTCTAAGCATTCTGATTTAAGATTTTCACCTGGCAGATAAAAAATGTGGCCAAAAATCCCATAGAAGATTTGAAAAGGATTCACATAGAGATCACAAAGTCATAGAGAGACTTCAGAATGGGCTCTTTTGACCGAGACCATTGAGCAAACCACCTAGCAACCACCCAAAATACTCTTAACAAAAGTGAAACACTTTAAAAACAATAGCAAACATCCACCAGTAGTGAAAACTACCCACAATGCTTCACCAATCACTCCAAACAACTCTGATCGTCTAACAACCACCAAAACATCCTAGAAACTACCCAAAACGCAACCATCCACCAAAGCACGAACAATCTTCATTCAGATCTGTCAAAAACATCACATTTTATATTTCATAAATATAAGACAGAATCATAAAAATGCATTACTACTTATATTACACATTAATTAATTAGTATTTCGAGGCATTTGGACCAAATATGAAATTTAGATGAGTATTTCAGAGTATTTTTCTGTGTTTTTATTTAAACTATCAGAAATGCATTTGTAGTTCTCAGCTGCGCGTGAGCGCGTGCCCGACGCCTTTTATACTACTAAAGTAAGCGGCGCGCATTCGAGCGCAGGTCTGATCTGCTGTTTATGTCGCACTGACACTGATACTAATACTTAAACAACAAAAAGACTGAGGAAAAAGCGTTAAAACGTGAGTTACCATTGTTATTTGCTCATCTTGTTAATACGATTCATACAGAAAAACGCAGCTTCTTTTAATCAGGAAGTGGTTGATACATGAGCTGCCCAAAACTTTTTTTTTTAGTTGCAGGAAGTCAAATTTATACATTTCTGTACTTTATCTCCAACTTTGCTATGCATTTATGGTCTTGATAATTGTTGAAATTAAAGTGTAAAGTTTTTTTTAATTTGTTCGTAAACTTACACTTAAACTTAACTTAAACTTACTTAATTCCGTATGATGCTCTAGAAGAAAAATTGAGGAACTTGCACAGTGCAATAACACTTGTTGCATTTATTAAGACGTTCTAAGTAAACGAAAATGTAGTTTTTGTTTTTCATAAAATGTGTGGAATTACAGCATTAAGCTGTGATGACCCTGATGTTTTACTCTGTTCATGACACAGTCGTGAAATAGTCAGTTTGACAGTATACAATAAGATTAGACTACTATAATTATTCACTTATTGATACATTTATTCATATATCTGTAAATTTTATTTTTTAATATGTTTACTGATGGATTTTGACCATAATACATTCAAATACTCAAAAGTCTGTACATAAGGATATCTAAGGAGCCATGAAATATTGGTTTTGCTCTATAGATGTGGAAATCTGTGGTGGGACATGATGTTAATGTGAAGGTCGAATCAGAGGGGGACGACTGGGAGACAGACCCAAATTTTGAGGTACAGTAAGCAGACCTGAAAAATACTACTCTAAAGTTTGCCTATCATCACATATTTGAATTTATTTCTTGTTTATTTGTTCTTTTCTTTCTCTTTTTAATATATAAAAATGTGTCTATGTATCAGAACGATGTGTCGGAGCAGGAACAGAGATGGGGTTCCAGGACCATAGAAGGGTCAGGCCGAAAAGAACACATCAGGTAACAGTTAATACACATACGGATGCTGCATGTTATGTTGAAGATGAATTAATATATATACATATTTTAAATGATATAATAACATATCAGGTGGCTTTATGGTACCATGTTGCAGTGTACTTGAAAGCACTACTATATAGAGTGTTGCTCT
Source organism: Carassius carassius (assembly GCF_963082965.1). Classification (NCBI taxonomy): domain Eukaryota; kingdom Metazoa; phylum Chordata; class Actinopteri; order Cypriniformes; family Cyprinidae; genus Carassius; species Carassius carassius. Next base: position 14,730,955 of record NC_081776.1, on the reverse strand, counting down.
CTGCAGAGAGGAAATAGGAAGTAGAAATGCTGCCGACTTGAGTTGCATTTCCAAATATGGACTGATAGGTGCAAGCTTACATCATGTCAGAAGCGGAATAAGATATTGCACTGACACACTGCGTTTTAAATACAAGATGTACTTGTATTATTTAGAATAATAGTGTTGTAGAATTTAAACGAGCACCATAAGCAAATGCAAACATTTGAGTGCATGACAAAAGTGCCACATTCCATGGTAAAATGCAGCATGTAGTAACATGCAACGTGCCTGTGTTTGTGTGCAGCATTGCAGATCTCAGGCAGAATGTGTCTAAGGAACACGAGGTGGTTAAGAAGAAAGAGATGGACCAGGGCGCTAAAGCCTCTTACGGCTATGGAGGGAAATTTGGAGTCGAGAAAGACAGAATGGACAAGGTTAGACTCAAAAGAACAGGCTGCTGGGTTAGAAACTGACTTCTATGTGAACCGTGTTTCATGCAACGCTGCATTAATGACAGTAGACAACGTACGTCTTTTTGCCCACTAAATTTCACTGAAAATTTGCTAATGAGAACATACCTTACATCTAAAACCTCTCCACCGGAGGACAAACTCTGAATATGTGAATATTCAAAGTTGCTGTTTAAATAGACGTTGCACCAGGTTTGATTTCAGTGACACCAAATGCTATTGGTTTGAAGATTTTTGGTTTGAATTTTCCCAGGGTGCTTTAGGGCACAACTATGTGGCGGAGGTAGAAAAGCACTCATCCCAGATAGATGCAGCAAAGGGTTTCGGGGGGAAATATGGTGTACAGAAGGACCGTGTGGACAAGGTTAGAAGCTCTCTCTCACGCTCTTACCCTTGATTGATAACTGAATAAATGTTCTTGTATTTTAATAAATGAAGTGATGTGTTCTTTTCTTTACCTTTTATCATTGATTCACGACAGTCTGCCATGAGCTATGAGTATAAGGGTGAGGTACAGCAGCATGCATCTCAGAAAGGTACTTACACATTGAAACATCTCAAATCCAGAACTTCATGCACACACTACACATCTTGTTTTCCTGTCTTTTATGTAATAATCACGTCTTTGTTGTTCGTAAGATTATGCTAAGGGTTTTGGTGGCAAGTATGGTGTGCAGAAAGAGAGGGTTGACAAGGCCGCAATGGGTTACGACTATAAAGGCGAGACTGAGAAACACCAGTCACAGAAAGGTCATTTCATTCTCTCCAGCATCCTGGTCTTCAATCCACGTTTTTGGTCTCATTTTGATGGAAGGATAGTTTAGGAAGCATAATTCTGTTTTCATCTCACAGACTACGCCAAAGGCTTCGGGGGGAAATACGGAGTGGAAAAAGAAAAAGTTGACAAGGCCGCTTTGGGTTATGACTACAAAGGAGAAACAGAGAAACATCAGTCACAGAAAGGTCATTTTAATCTCTGCTGTTATATGGACCAGTATTCTGGACCTCAGTCCTTATATTTGCTTCCTTTTGGTGGAAGAATAGTTTATAAAGCATAATTCTGCTTTCTGAACATCGCACAGATTATGCAAAAGGCTTCGGGGGAAAATACGGAGTGGAAAAAGAAAAAGTTGACAAGGCCGCTTTGGGTTACGACTACAAGGGAGAAACAGAGAAACATCAGTCACAGAAAGGTATGCAAATATGTCCAGAGATTTCTTGACTAATGGTAATATGTCTTTTTTTTATTATTATGATTTTATAGCATATGCTGTATCAGTTTCACATTACCTGCTATCTGTCTCTGAATGTACTGTATGTCCATTGAGGGCCCTGGGAACTTGACTTTGGAGCCACCTGCCACAATTAGTTCCCCCCTCCCCCCTTTTAAACCTTTTTTTTTCTTTTGAAAATTTGGCTTAAATCTTGTGTTTTCTAGCATTAGATGACTACTAATCGTAGCTGAGGAACCTAGTGATCATCTTTCTCTGTATTTTGTGAGTGGCCCTAGGGCTAGCTCGTAATTTAAGCACTTTTTTGAAGGCCCTGGTGTTAACTAAATAGTAAGTAAATTATATAAAAATGTAAACTGACAGCTGAAACTAGAGATGCAACACAATGTTGGTCTGTTTTACATAATACTGTATAATATATGTATGTTCTTATCATTTATTTCAGACTATGCAAAGGGTTTTGGAGGACGTTATGGAGTCGAAGCGGATCGCATGGATAAGGTACATCTCGCAGGATTTGCATTGCGTTATTATGAAAGTTTCTGAAGTTTCTGTTTTAGAGTAAAAAAAAGGTAATTGTCAGATAATGTCTAAAATAAGGAAAAAGGTCACATATTGGAAAATATAAAGTCACACTGCAAGATTCACAAGGCAAAATTACAAGAATTGTTTTTTTAATTGTGACTGATATATATATTGACAGTTTCCCAATGAATGTACATCGAGTTCTTTCTTTTTTTTCCCACAGAGTGCAGCTTCATTCAGTGATATGGAGTCACCGTCATCATCTTATGAAAAGCCTCAGGCTTTCGAGGCCTGTGAGTGTTTGTTGTATAAGTCTATGGAAATATTACATTTGAAGTGTTGCTTTTGAGTAGTCATGCAGTGGAATTCATACATGTGTTGATTAAGGGGCCATATACTTTTCAGGGACTCATTAGTTTCTTGCTTAACTCTTCCTGGTGTTTATAGCAAGTGTAGGAGCTGGAAACCTTAAGGCTCGATTTGAGAACATGGCGAAGGCCTCAGATGAGGAGAACAAAAAGAGAGCAGATGAGGAGCGAGCCAGAAGACTTGCTCGAGAGAAGAGAGAACGGGAAGAGGCACAACGCAAACAGGAGGTTAAATTTGTCTTCTTATATATATATATATATATATATATATATATATATATATATATATATATAATATGCGCTTGCTGCACTTTTAATAGAAACACATAAAAACAATAGATTTTCCCCACCACACACACCATCCTTTTCTTTTTCAAACAGTAATGATCACATTGTAATGCTGGTCATCTTCTCTCTTAAGGAGCAGAGCAAGTGTGAAGAGGAGGAAGAGAACCAGAGACCTCCACCTGTGCCAGCATCCCACAATCCCCCAGAGACATTCAGAAAACTGCCTGAAATACCCAGAGATGAACCGGAGGAAGAAGCTCAGGCAAGACTTTTTGTTATATTTTCACTGCTCTTTTGAAGACACCCAGAGCAGTGGGGCAGCCATTTTTGCTGTGGTGTCCAGGGAGCAATTAGGTTTAGGGTTACAAGTTGGGTTAAAGGTGTGTCTCCCTAACCATTAGGCCATAACTGCCCCTATTGTGAACATACCCTAATGTTCACGATGCACAACTCTGAAAACAAACTGAAATTTAATGCATTTTTTTACGAAAATCCCAACCTTAGCTGTTGATTTCTGTGCACGGCTACACATTCTTTAGACTCTCATTAGTGCAGCAGTTCACTCAGAAAAATCACACAAGTCGTAAAAAATCGAGATCCATAAAAACCTGACATGATGCTGGTCTCACATGCAAACAGAGTAGCCAATCATCACAGGGGCTATTTACATATTAAGGTCTTAAAGGTACAGTAGCAAATAGAAAGTATTCAATTCTAAAGGTGCTGTCACTTTTACAATTGTTCGTCAGATTTTTGTGGGCGAAATCCTTTTTAATATGAATCCACACGATTTGTAATTCTGTCTGAGGGTGAAAGATTTCCTCGTTCTGATTTGGTAACCGTTTTGTATTAGACAAATTCCCCACACTGACCAACAGAATGCTGCTTGGTTTAAAAGCGACTTTGATGTGAGCTTTACTTCATACATTGTTACACTAACAATACACAATGGAACTTTTTGCCTTTGAAATTTCAATGAAAATTCACTAATGTGACTGCACCTTAATGGTGCGTTCACACCAGATGTGAATGAAGCGTTAAGCGCGAGTGATTTACATGCAAAAATTCGCGCCGCGTTAACCAATCAGGAGCTTGCTCTAGTAGTGACGTGATTACAACGCAGCAACCGGAGGCAAAATCCGAAACAAATATTGTAGGTAAATTATAAACAAAAATATTTTATGTTTATCCACAAAAGAGACATTAGAGTCAGCAGCAAATATCAGAATGACTAGCCGAGTCGAGGCTGCTCTCGTTGGTAACATGATCGCATGGTGCTGATTGTCTCAGAAATCGGCAAAAATCTTTTAAATAGGCTCTTTATTTATAAATAAACCACATATTTGAGTTTAAAACAACTACATTCTCGCCTGAAATACTTGTAAAACTACATTTCATGACACGACAACAGTAATATTTAGAAAATTATCTGGATAAATGGTGGTTGAACTCAACTGGCAGAAGCCCCTGCCATGAAGTGAATTTCCCCCACGAATGAAGCACTGATAACCACCAAAAACTGGGGGAGATGAGAAAGTCACATTTCAAAAGAGTCCACTGAAAAAACATCAAATGTGAAGCGTCATGCAGGGAATTCTGGGAGTGTCAGTTTAGGTTTTGTTCACAGTAAATTACACAATGACTTCTTTCACTTCCAAAACCGTAATATGAATAATATTTTAGTGTAAAATGTCAATGTAATTACATTTATTCACCATATATCGTATGGAAACTTGTTAAAACCTACTGTTAAAATCACGGTATTTTTTTTTGTGCTGCCGACATGAATGATACCTCAAATAATGTGGCTTAATTCAGACCAAAGGAGAGACTTGAGTCATATCTAAGGACTGTAAAATTATAGAAATTTGACTTTTGACCAATAAACAACCACCTGGCGAAAACCCATCACACCCTAGCCATTTTAAATATTGTGCTAAAACTACTCAGAACTGCGTAGCAGTACAGTACTTTCTGTACCCTTCTGTTTTAAGACAAGTAATGACCTATCATAATCATTCGAAGGACATATATACTGAAAGAATTGATCCTCATCTGCTTTGTGTGTGTTTCAGATAGAGGAGCAGCCTGAATATGAGGAGCCGCCATTACTGCCGCCCCGTTCAGCTGACCTGATCGAAGAGGAGGAGGAGCCGGAGCCGGAGCCAACTTACAATGAATGTGATCCCGCCCCCATACCTCAGGAAGAAGATTATGAGGATATTGGCTCATATGCTACTGCAGGTTTGACACACACATAAACATTTACTACATGTCTTCACTGTGGGAATCAAAGCCACATCAAGAAAAAGTAGATGGTTCTGATTGCTAACAGCTGTATTCCTGGCTTTTTCAGAAGCTGTTGATAATGATTATGAAGATATAAGTGGGGCAGGAAACACAGCCACGGCCATTTATGACTACCAAGGAGGTACGTTTCGGTCCATAGCAACTGATTGATAGCTCATTGACATTGTATGACTCTGTAGAGCTATGCAATTTTTTTTCGTTTGGTCTGGTGTGTGTTATGAATATCAATCAAACTTTTGCAGAGGCCGGTGACGAGATCTCCTTCATGCCGGGGGACATCATCACTGACGTTGAGATGGTGGATGAGGGTTGGTGGAAAGGAACTTGTCATGGTCGCACAGGCCTGTTTCCTGCCACTTTTGTGGAGCTCAATTAGTTGCTAATAACCAGTGATCAAATTTATGTTTATGAGCCACTTGCAGACAATTACTTTTATTGCATTTTTTATGACATACATGTGCAATATACTAACATGTACAGAATGAACATTTGAATCTGGCTGAAAATGAGTTCTCATGTAGCCTGCATCTATTTACTGAGCAGAACTGTCCATTCAGTGCACGTGGTTAGTAACCAGTTAATTTTTTTTTTCATAAAGATATTAGATTAAGATGTAAATGATCATATATGCAACCGATCAAATGTTTGTAGTGTTTTTTAAAGTCTCTTTTGCACACCAAGGCTGCATTTATTTGATCAAAAATACAGTAATATTATTGTGAAATATTATTACATTTAATATATTTAAAATAGGCAATTTATTCATGTGATGCAAACCTGGATTTTCAGCATCCATTACTCCAGTATTCAGTGTCACATGATCCTTCAGAAATCATTCTGTGTTCCTCAAAAAAACATTTTATATTATTTTCAATGTTGAAAACAGTTGTGCTGATTGATATTTGTGTGGAAACAGTGATACTCTTTTTTTTACAGATTTATTTTAATAATTAATTTACTCTTAAGCAACATTTATTGAAATCGAAATAGTTACGTCTTTTTTTTCCTGTTACTTATCATTTTAATGCATCCTTTCTGAAATTACAGTATTAATTTATTAAAAAAATGAATTACTGGCCCCAGAGATTTGAACGATAAAGTGTGTACAACAGAACATCGAATAAATGTTCAACTAGTCACAATTTTTAGTTACTTTTTTTAGTTGATTTACACTCCTACAATATAAAAATTTTTTTTTTAAAGTGCAAATATTGCATTTAATAGTATGTCATAATTATTACATGGATAATCATTACAAAGTGATTGTGAAATGCTGTTAATAGTTTTTTTTTATTGAGGAATGTCATATCAATTACCAGTTTTCTAAACCTTTATGCATGCCGTATGAAGTGTGCCAAGTATAGTTATAAAGACTTGGTTTGGTGCAGAGATTAAATGTAATAGTGTACCATGCTGCCTTATAGCTATACACAAGCCACTGGCTTATGCTCGTTTCTTTACTGACTCAATGTTGTGCATTTTTGCTGACCACAAAATAAAGCTAAATCCCACAGAAAGGTATATTTGATTTATTAAGTGAAAAAAAAGCTCATCCATAATTATCTGCCAACAAAGAAAATACCTAATACTTCAAAGTATAGCAGACCCACAGAGTAGAAAGAACAAAAATTCAGATGTGTAATACGCTGACCGTGTCTCACTGCTCCGCCCACCATTCATTTCTAACTAGTTAATTAATGTTGAAATCAAATTACATGAGAAGCTACAAGCATTAACAACAGATCATTACATTTCACAATTGCATACACTCTAAAGTATCTATCTGCTCAAGGTTGCACAAACAGTCCATAGAAATGTACATAAAAAAAGATGCACAGCAAGGCTCCTGTCCAGCTGTGACAGGAATAATGTCTGTGCACATGCAGATCAGTTCATCTACCAGGCGAGTCCTTTCTTCACCTTAGGTTTTCCTTTCTTAGCCGCACGTTTGGCTTTCACCTTCCTTGCTTGCCTTTGGTTCATCCAGACCGGATACCGTCCCTGATCGTCTAACATTGTCTTTTTATTGCGTTTAGTGTCTAAATCCATCTTTCCACCATCCGCTGCAAAGCAACAACAGATCTGCATTTAACATGGTGAAACACAAGAGAAAACCCGAACTGCTAAATGTTTTAATAGAAGCTCACCATCTTCCTGCATCTCAACATCTCCTGGCTTCTTCACTTTCTCGGGTGGCACAACAGTGGCAATCTCGGCTACATCTTTCATGGTGATCTCACCTTTCTCTCCCTGACCCAGCACTGTTTTGAGTCGAGTCAGTTCTTTAGGTGCAACCTTCTTTCTTTTCTCCGCCCTCATCTTTCTCCTCCACTTGCTGCGCAAACTCTTTGCCATCCTGATTGAAACTGAGAAGAGACAAAGGTAATAAAAAAATGTAATCACGAAAAGGTACAAGGTGTATGTGTGTGTGTGTGTGTGTATATATATATATATATATATATATTAGTGCTGTCAAACAATTAATCGCGTCCAAAATAAGTTTCCGTTTACATATATGTATGTGTACTGTATATATTTATTATGTATATATAAATACACACACGTGCATGTATATATTTCAGAAAAATATGTTGTTTATATATTAAATATTTTTTTGTATGAATATGAAAACAGACATGGAAATACATGGATATATACTGTATACTTGTACACAAAATATATACTGTGTGTATTTATATAATAAATATACACATCACACATCGCGATTAATCGTTCGACAGCACTTTTATATATATATATATATATATATATATATATATATATATATATATATATATATATATATAACGTTATAACTTATATATGTACGTTATATATATATCCACACAAACTTTCTCTGTCTATATATATATTACCCCTAGTCTGGAAGACGCAATGTTTCGTTGATATTTCCACATTTTCCATAACCATTTTGAGTGTCTACAACACCTGATTCACTAGCTCTCATTATTAGAGAAGCTCTATGAAATAAGTCGACTGAAAACATCTAAACGTGTGTGTTGCTCACTCCACGAGCGTGACTAAAACACACGATCCGCTTACGATGATTAACGTTATTCATAATCTTACATATCGGTTATCTTCTAAATAACCGATCACCAACATGCCTTTAAATATATCCAGATGAAAGAGATCAGTGTAAGAAAAATGAGCTGAAAACTAAGATGTTTGTTAGCCAGTTAACGTTAGCCATTTCATAAATGCAAAGATAGCTTTCTATTTTAATAGAAATAACGTACAAACACCACTCACCGGCGTAAAAACTGAAAATATAAGTTACGGACTTCAGTGTTTGTTTTGTGTTTAAGCTGTATTAATGTTTTCAGTGTGTAACTTACATATATATCTTCACGACACCTCTGGATACACGTGTATGTGTGTACAACTGCCGCTAAGCAGATTCTTTACGACAGTTCCTTTTTTGCGACAAAACCACGCGTGTTGACAGCGGGTTTAGTCCAGTAGATGGCGACAGAACTGCGGCCTTCATTTAACACATGAAACACTTCAAAGCCGCAGGTGAGTTGAATTACAAATACAACCGTTTTTGTTTTATAAATGTTTTATAAATTCACAAATGTATCTTAAAATGTTCTCCCTCCACTGAAAAATATGTTTGTCCCCTTTTAAAAGTGTAAAGATTTATCAATCCCAGTTTAAAATGAGGAGTCGACTATAAGTAAGTTGATTTATCCAAAATGTGTAAACACTGTTGCTCTGACCCCTGTGTTGTTTGTTTCTCCCGGCCCAGTATGTTAACTTTTTCACACAAACTGTTTGTGTGACTCCATGACAGATGGAGGACATATGGGCATCATTGTTTTTGCAGTTCAGTGGCACTAGCTGTGCTGAAATGACACACTTCACATTGACAAACCCCAGTAAATAACGGCTCAACTGCTGCAGTTTTCTTGACTGTGTTGACCAAGTGGTCATGGTTTGGTGGGGTAGTACAACCCAGTTATCTCCTAATGTTATGTACCTTTTCACACATTTTTTTATTCTCTATTGCAGGGCCTATGGTTTGTTGTTACAGCTGAGTGAAGTGTTTTGAACTGTGTTGTCAGTGTTGTCATTTTCCTGCTGCTGTATTTTTAGAGTTTTTCCTTGTTTTTGTTTAAATGTTGAATTTAATTATTAGACTTATGTCAGCCTTTTGGAGTAGACCACAGGTTTTCAAACTACGGTCTAGGGACCCCAAGGGGGTACAAAGGGATTTTTGGGGAAAGAAATATTATATTGTGGGTTTAAAAAAATCTATACAAATAAATTAAATAAATTATTTTTAAATGGTTTCTCCTCAGGTTCATACGAAGTCAATATTTTCTAGATAAGTTAATTTTGTGTTCTTGTTTTGTATTACATTTTATTTATGGTCTTTAATTATTTTACTTATTTATTTATATTTACATTTTAATTGTATTTTCTATGTGTGTGTGTGTGTGTGTGTGTGTGTGTGCATGATTCTATATTTTCTAGACAATAATTTAGTTTAGTATTTTTATATTTTATCTACATTTAATTTTTTTCATAAAATTTAATGTTAAAAAAATTAGATATTAAATTGTATTGTATTTCATGCAGTATATGGGTTTTTATATCTGAAAATATAGTTGCCTTCATATTTTAGTAGAGGGGGTATTTACAAGAGCATTGTTATGTTTGGGGGTCCATTCCATTAAAACGTTAAAAACGCCTGCACTAGAATAATTTTAGATGCAATAAAATACAATAAATAAGTAAAAGGTGTAATCGTGTAGCACACACACAAAATATTTTCTACTGAACCTTGCAGTAGTGTAATTTTAGTATTGCTGACATACTAATTATAGTAATTTTAATTGTAAAAGTTTTAGTAATTTTGTTTGTAATTTCAGGTTTTTATTCATTTTCAGTTTTAATATATGTATATATATGTGTGTGTATATATATATATATATATATATATATATATATATACTTTTTCTATGGTTTTTAGTTAACTATAATAATAACCATGCCTTGCAGTTCATGAGGAGAATGTAAGCGAGCTTAGCTCTGTTCTCATGCACAACACATACCAAAGATTTAAATGGGTTATTGTTCTATGCGAATGTTGGACATTGTTGTTTGATAAAATAAACAAACAAGCAGAGCATAACCTGCGACCAGTCTGCCATGGGACCAGCGAGCACTTGTAAACTGAAAGGCACATCAGCTGGACTATTCCTGTTACATTGCCCTTGGCAGTCAGCTGAGGTCTCTATGTAACACGGGGAGTTGTGCACGTTGTTGTGTGTTTTGATTCCCCCAATTAGGGTTCTTTCATGTGAGAGGGAAGTGAATGTGTGTGTGTGTGTGTGTGGAATAATTAAGTCCCAGGACAGCATGTTCTGAAATGATCAGCATGCAAACAACACACAAACACACACAGTCTGTGGCTCTCTTGCACACTCGCTCACTACTTGGATGTGTTCTCGTATTGGATGTAGCATTGACTGTAGCATTGACTGTAACTATATAATTTGAGGCAAAGGTTTTTGTTTCATAGGCCATGATTGTATTTAGATATACAGGCACACAATAGCTCTGTTCTGTGAAATGAAATCACACACCACACAAATGCTTAATTCAATATGTATTCAACTATGTATGTATTCACTGCCATACAAACACTTGTATTCATTCTACTATGCTACTTTTCCATTATACTTCTGTGATATCATGCATGAGACGACATTTTTGACTGTTACACAAGCTACTTTTGCATTGTTGCATGACACAGTGTAGCTTACAAAAATTTGTTTCTCAAGTTAAAAGTAGTCGTCTATGTAGCTTTTTTTTTTTACATCCCACTTCCATGCATCTCATGTTTTTAAATGCAAAAACATGTAGGGGCCATTCATGTTTACTCTGTGTTAATATGCACTAGACAAATGTTGAGTCTCTCTCTTTTTTGGCAGAGTCTTATGCATCATAAAAATGTTCGCTCAATTTAAAACTAGTTTTACTCCACCGCCATGCATCTTGCATTTTTTTTTGCATTCCACTACATTACTTCTCCATTGTTTTTCTACATAAATATGCATTAGACAAATGTTTTTGATTGTTGTGTTTGCATCCTTTGCATCATCTCACATGAAGTTTAGAGTTAACTAAAATTCAACTTTTAAAAAACTTTATTTAGGCCTAGCATTTTTTATTTTATGAGTGTTTCATGAAGAAGTTCAAAACCTTTTGTCTAAACCGTTTTCTCACTGCCCTGTGTTTTACATTTTAAAACACAAAATCACGTTGTGTGTGAATGGCCCCTTAGAGAGTGTCTTCTTATGTAGGCAACAGACAACCAGGTGGCTCAGATTTGGGAAGAGAGCTACAGACTCCAAAACTAAAATTAAAGAGTGAGGTCATGCCCTTCACTTCTTGTTCATTCATTGCATCTCTTGTTGCTCTGAACCTGCAGATCCCCCTTCAGAGGATTCAGAGAGAGGACTGCCATCATCCCCAGGCCTGTGGTTTCTTGTAGACACAGCTGACGTTACCTCGCTCTAATGAACTATCATGTGTAACATTAACACTCAGGAGGGACGTAGCTCTTGATTTTGGTCTCCATGGAGCTAAATTGCAACGGCAAGCATCAGCAGAGCAGCATCCTGAACCCAGGTGAAATCTTAATGCGAATCCTCTATTTTGTAGATTTTAGGCTCAAGCCAGTTTCCACATACAATACAAGACATCTATCACACACTCCTTTGTGCCGGATGGGTTTCTTATTTACAGTATATAGTGTAAACTGGCAGTTAAATATGTGGAGAGTTTCACCCTTCATAACCTGCTCTTTGTAAAAAAAGAAAAAAACCAAAAAGGACTATTTTGGGCGGATTTTTTATTATGATATTTTAACACATGACTGCCGTGAGTGTTGTTAAAGGCCAGTCTATCACTGTATTATTATAAATGGCACACTTACGACTGCAGGCTACATTCTGCAATCTATTACTTGTTTTCATCATGGGGAAGTTGATTACTCTGTAATGGTGGGTTATATATGGCTGTGTGTGTGTGTGTGCGTGTGTGTTTGGCTGAAGGCAGCATTGGTGGCTTGTGTACTTTGTGATTGTTTATAATAAAACAATCTCTCTCAATGCACTATCTTTGCAATTAAAAAAATATATGAACAAAGAGCACCTGAAGCTAGTACTTGGCAGCTGTAGAATTTCGCATACATGGTGAGGTGGAAAACCAACCGTTCAACTTTCAAAAATATGAATTTTATGTGAAGAAAGTGTCATATAAAACCAGTGGGCATCTGCAAACAACTGATGAAAGAGCTTTCCTTACATTCGACTTGAGCCACGAATTAAAAATATACTTTTTTTGGAGTCACTGATATGATAATCCATTTAAACACTTCCTTGTTTTCCAATACGATATATTCTAAGATATTCTAGTGTTTCTGCTTTAATTATGATAAAGCTGCACTTTAAACGAGTAGCAATAGATGGTATTGATATATTAAATGACTAAACCATGATTCATTTTGTGATTCCAGGAGTTTCAAGAACTGTATGTTCTTCAGCCAAAACAATAGTTATTATTGATTTCAGTTTGATTTTATTTTTTAGGTATTTAAATTGACCTAAATATATTCATAACAGTGGATTAATTCAAAAAAACTTGTAAGCCATCATTGGAAATTTGCTGAGGCCCTTTGTTTGAGAATCTCTAGTTGTTGTTTTTTTTTTTACTGAAATTCACACTTTATAATTGTGCAATTGTGTAATTTGGTGGGTTTCTCCTACAGTGACACCTGCAACTAATAATAATGCATATTATTATGATTATTGTTGAAGTTTTTGTTGTTATCAAATAATGTAGTTTCTATTCTCAAAACACAGAAACGAACAAACAGAAAAAATAACATAAAATTGCTTTTGCATATAAAAGTAAAATGTATCCACTGGTGTAGTTGGACAATCAGAAAGTGTCCAAACATAGTCTAAGTGTGTGTAACTTAAAGTGCCTATGCTTGCTGGATATATCCTGTTGGCACATATACAATATAAAAAAACTAAACATTTTTAAATGAGGATTAAGTCTGTCCGACCTGTGCAGTAATCTCACACTAATCTGTAATCAACTGATAGAAACAATATGGCAAACAAGATGCAATAAGCGGCCCATCTGTGCTGTTGCTCATGTGCTGCTCTTGTTAACTCACACATGGCTTCCAGTGATTTTTAGCGGCCTTGGAAGGTGGATTTCAACTTGACATTCACTTACCCAAACTACCAAGGAACTGGTATTATACATCACTGCATGTTTAAATGAGAAGCGATGCAAGCACGCTCATATTATAGTGAAGACTAATACTGTTGTAATTCATTCTTCATGTCCATCATTAAGCTACTCACGGCACGTGCACCAGTCATCAGTTTGAATATATGTTGCCATGGTTAAGTGATTAAAATGTATGGAATATATGGAGGTGGATGAATAATGAATGAAATGTGTGTAGTCGTTTGATTTTAATGAGTCACAGTTTGACTCTTTTCACTGGTTCATAGCAGAACTGACATAAGGTTTATAAACACTGTGATTAGCATTTCCCCAAGGAATTAGAAGTGCTTGCAAGGCAGAAAAAGAATAATGTTATATATGAAAGATTTGATTTAGACTTCCGTTCAGACTACTTTGCCGATTGTATGACATTCAGCACGTCTTTAACACGTTTTGGGTAAAAGCAATCATGAAGAAGACTAAATGCAATTCAGTATGCAAATACCAATAACACCATTGCTGTTGGTTATGCTGAACATTAAAATCTATGTAAGAAAGTAGATTTAATTTATTACTTTGATAATTTTTTATTAATTACATCAAAAATTTGTTCACATTAGGCTATCTACAGAATGGTTTGAATGCAGTTTGTATGTAATACTTTAAAAGCCTGAGGTGTAATAATCTTAAATAGAATGTGATAAAAATATCAGTGTCTTTCAGAAATATATGAAATTACTTTCAGAAATATAACCAGTCATTGGCTGTTCTAGCGTGTTTTTAACCATTTTGACCACATATTCAGACCTTGCTGTTTGTGATTTTTTTAAAAAAAAAATGTATATGTCTTGATATTTTTAAAATATCCAGAGCTTGGCATTGATTGAAGAAATATAAAATATTTAATTACATGACTTTTCAGTTATTGAAATCAGATATTCATGTACTGTGGTGTTTCAAAAAATGGAAAAACTGGGGTAAATTGAAATAAGTAATATCCTGATTTTAATTTGTTTCCGTTTATTTTAATGCTTGTTCTACCACTGGCTTACTCGGTGTTAATCAAGTGAGAAGTTAAATGCATAATATCAAAAAGACTAAGTAATATATTTGTACTGTATATTGTAGTAATTACAGTTTAGACAACAATCATGCTCAGTAAATCAGTTGGGCAATGTTGCTTAGTCAGAATGCTGTGATATGAATTGCACACATTCAGCTTACACTTGCACTTTGTGACATGTTTCATGCTGCTGTCGCCATCTTGTTTCATAATCATTCAATCAGCACGTGTTGTCATGTGCTGCTGCATGCTCTTACCTTGAGGTGACACTTGTTCTGTATGTTCGGAAAAGGCCACTTATATAAGCCCTGCTTTTCCACTAAGCAAAAAGCATGCCACTCCTGCCTAGCAGGCCTAGAGGGTCTGAATTTGCAGATGTACAGTTGGGTGGCTGCCACATAAGTGTGCAGGAATATGCCAGGCTGAGTGCTTTGCCCTGGGTTTCGGTGCCCACTACTGGGGACACTGGCAGGTCTGCACAAATTCTCACACCACTGCACAGATGCCGAGGTTTCAGATGCTCATTTGATTTGTCTGCTTCTGTAGATGTTTCAGACAGTATTTCTGCATAAAAGCACCTTTGTTTAAATGAACATCCTTTCAGACACACATATATCCACTCCCTAGCACAGCTTGGTGTCCTTCAGTTTGAGTCCCTTGTCTTGGCAACACAAAAAAAGTACATATTGCTCAGATCCTATAGTAGGGCTGTCATCAATAACATACTGCCAGTATTGATCACCTCTGCTGTATATAACGGAGTTATCACATCACCTTGATGCCTTCTTGAAACATTGTATGATTGTACTGTACATGAGTGATCCTGTGCAAGCTTCACTTTGATATTGTTTATCTGTTCCAGCTTAAAAACGAGCCCTTTTAACAGCAACCATAGCTTTCATTTCAGATCGTTTCTTCGATTTGTAAAATAAAATGCGTACAGCACTTCCAGTAGAGGTCTGTGATGTGGGACATTGCAAAGACTTTGAGAAACCTTATCAAGACACTTTATTCATGTGTATGCTGATAACTCACTCACTTACGCTCTCCTTCATTCTGACTAGAAACAGACCTTTGTCTGTATTCACACAGAAATTATGTGTCAGATCGGTGATGAGTGGGATTGGGAGGACTTTCCCATTCGCTGTTTGCCTGGCCCCGCTCCAGAGCTGAAGGTACTCTGAGCTCAGAGGGTCCCTGTACGGCTCAGGTGGATTACTGTAAATCGATCGCACAATTGATGGGACTCCAAGCTTTTGACTTGGCCTGACAAAGACAAATGCACTTAGTAAATAACGATTAAAAAAACGCTAGCAATACTTTCACGATTTAGTGGAGTCATTTTTTTCATAGTAAATCAGAGCTCACCATATAATACAGCCTGCTTAGTGATCTTTTTTCATTGTCTAGACTGACAGTTTGCTGTGCAGTGGTACCCTAGCACTCACGGACACTGTCCTTTATGCTGAGAGGGTTAGCTTTGTTCGCCATTTGTTGCCTAGCAACACGTTTTCCATGCACCGGTTTAATGTACTGATGCATCAGCGTTGGAGAGTCATGTCTACATGTGTTTTGTGTGTCTCCCTCCTGTCTTTCACCTGAGACCCATGTCAAAACGGGTATGTGAGAGCGATGGACAAGGTATGATATACAATTAAACAAGGAAATGCGAATAAGAGGTATACTATTATAAATTATTAAAAGTATAAATAGAGTTATTTGTTATTGCACATTGGACAGTGGGGTATTTAGCTGTTCATACGGTAGATGGCCTGGGGAGGGAAACGTTTCTTGTGCCTGGCTGTTCTGGTGCTCGGTGCTCTGTAGTGCCGCAACAGTTCAGAGAGGTAGTGGCCTGGATGCAAGGGGTCCAGTGTGATTTTTCCAGCCCTTTTTCTTACTGTGGATGAATACAGTTGTTGGAGTGTAGGAAGTGGTGTACCAATGATTCTCTCAGCAAGGGCCAGTCTTGGGGGGTGCAACTTGAGAGGCCCCCGTGGTGAACGAACTGAGGGGATCACCCGAAACCACCCCTGCGAAACGTGATTGGGAATGGACCGAGACCGAGGACTCCATCCGCTCCCGAGGGGGTGATGGGATCCACACTCCCTGCTTCAGCTAAGGATGACACTGCTCTCAGCAGTCATGACTATCTGCTGTAGTCTACTGAGGTCTGAATTGGTAGCTGAGCAAAACCAGACATTTAGTATAGAGGACAGACTCCATGACTGCAGCATCTGTGGCAGGTTGAACTTCTTCGGTTGGCTAAGGAAGTTCAACTGCTGCTAGGGTTTTTTCAGAATAGAGTATATGTGGAACTCCCACTTCAAGTCCTGAGAGATGGTAGCGCCCAGGTACCTGGATGAGTCCACTGCTGCCCCAGTGCTGTTCATGATGGTGAGTGGAGGGAGTACTGGGAGGTTTCTCCTGGAGTCCACTATCATCTCCACTGTTTTGACCATGTTCAGGTCCAGATTGCATACGGCAGCTAGTTGCTCAACTTCCATTCTATATGCAGACTCGTCACCATCCTGAATGAGGCCAATGACTGTGGTGTCACCTACAAACTTTAGGAGCCTGACAGAGGGGTCTTTTGCAGTGCAGCTGTTGGTATACATGGAGAAGAGCAGTGGACACAGCACTGAGAGGTGCCAGTGCTGTGTGGGTGTTGGACATGAATTTTCCCAGTCTCACTAGCTTTTGCCTGAAGATGATCTAACAAAAGGAGCTATGGACAGAGAGCTCAGTTAGTTTGGTCTGGAGGAGTGCTAGGATGATGGTGTTGAAAATCAAGCTGAAGTCAACAAAAAGGATCCTTACATAAATCCATAGTTTGTCCAGACATGCAGGATGAAGTGCAGTCCCATGTTGACTGCATAATTCATGTACCTGTTTACTCGATTAGCAAACTGCAGGGGGTCCAGCAAGGGTCTAGTGATGTCCTTCAGGTGGGCCGTCACCAGTCATTCAAACAACTTTATGAGCGCTGCTGGAGGCGGGGTGTAGATTAATGTAAAAGTGCTGCGACGTTCGTGCCTATCCCCTAAACAAAACAACAATGAAATGAAGAAGTGTAGGCAATCTAGGTGTGAGATGGGGCCCAATGGTCAGAATATTATAGACAAAAGAATAATGATTAGCAGCAGTTCAGAATCAAGTATCATGTTTGCAGTACAAAAGAACCATTCCATAATCAGTCCTTTATGGGAAGTGTGAATTTTCAGACTTTGAGCCACTTTAGCATGATGTGTGAAAAATATTGGAGTCAGTTTGTTACTTTAATTTGCATAACTCTGGGTCGCCGACACCAAGCTTCGTTGCAATTTCTTTCTAGGAATTAAATACTTTCTCTGAATCTTTAACGTCTCTCTGCAAGCGATAGTACAGGTGCGGATAAATTTGTGCAGCTCAGCTATTCAACACTCCAGTGTATTCAGGAGATGTTCCTCTTCTGGAGGACCTCTGCGGAATGAGGAACGAACCGGAAAAAAAAAATGTCAGAGAAGGTGGAGTTTTAGAACACACCCACCGATTGCGTAACCACCACGGTCCAATGGAAGGAGCCCGTGTTTAGGAACCAAAACGAACTCCCCAAGAAAGTTCGCTTTGGTGAGCTGTTTCGAACTGCCAAAATGAACACAAAACTAACTTCGTTTTGGCCTGATTTTGTTTCGACATGATGTCACATCAGTTTATTCTTCGATTTAGTTTGAAGTATACTGGGTTCTTTACCATGGCTCCAGTGATCTGCTTTCCTTGTCTTCTGTTTCCTGAAGACTCGACACGCATCCTCACTCATACAGGTCATTAGTAATTCCCTGTCGATTCCCAGCAAAGTTGGAGCATGACCTTAAATTAAAAATGAATTAAATGTTATTGCAGATGCATTATAGGATGTTGTTTTGATTCTGATTAGGTGGTGAGGTCTGCAGGTGTTGAGCTGGTGGGTGGATGCCGGTGACAGTTTTCACCTATCTTCAGCTGGCGGTAAACAACAGGTGGTGCAGTGCGGAAAGAGTAGAGGCTGTGTACCCTCTGCAGAAAGCTATTCTGAGCCTCATTCTCCCATAGATCCACAGTTCCATTGCTATTTCACAATGCACAGCCTCAGTGGGAACTGACCGCATATACATCCAATCCTTCAGAGTGGTCCCATCTTCTCTTCTTTCTCTGTTATTTTGTCTGTTTTAAATATAGGTTATATCAGGAGAGGAAAAACCCCACCAACTAACACAGCACAACCAATGACACATTAATCTCTGGCCACCACCCACAACTCGCACCTTTAACTGTAATTTGAAAAGGCAGATTAGATTGCATCTCTTCTCCGGGTGTCCTGTTGTAGCAGGCAGTCTGTGTTAAATATTGCTGTATAAAAACAGGACGCCTATTGCACATCTTTAATGCTCAGTGTAGTATTGCCTAAATTCGAAGATTCATAGTGTTGCTTGCTAAAGTTTTATTTTTAGAGCATGAATGATATGATACCTTCAATTGTGTGGCAGTTTTGAGGAGAAGTGCTATTACTTTCTAAGTAATCAGAAAGTCAAAATAAATAAATTTGCATTAGAAAAATTACCATTGGTTTGTGGTGTTCATTCCTTGAAGTATAGGCTTACTGTAGACTGAGTCTAGAGTAAAGTGAGGGTTTTTTTAAGCTTTGTAAGATCCATATTCATTTAAAGGAATTGAATAATAGATTTCTGTTTTTCAGCTTTAAGACTAGATTTAGTGCATAGTTGTGCCTCGTGATTGATATTGTGTGGTTTCCTCTATAAGAAGTTTTTCCATCTCAGGTGTAACACTTACTGTACAGAATCTGAACTTGCAAAGGTGGATGTGAGTGAAATTATCTGCTTGAGAGAGAGTGAAGACAGTCTGCATGAAGCAGTCTCTGTGTGTGTTTGTGTGTGGGGGAGTTTGGACAGGGCACTGTAAATGAATGAGTGTCTACAGCATCTTAGCATTTTAAAATAAATCTTCTATGTCAGACACAGTCAGATCACTGAAATCACATTTGGAGGTGGTCAGGGACAGATTCTGACAGCATTTACAGAAATGCAAATGCTGATGTGTTTTCATTATCTGCATACAACTTCATAGCCTATATAATAAAGTGGTGCTTTCCATTGAGGTTCAAAGCAGTGTGCCATAGCAGAAAGTGTTTCAGTTGATATACTTTATATGGTGTGATCTAAAACAAGCTTCATGTTTCACCTGTCTACGGGTTGTCAGGAGCTTTAACAAGAAGTAACTTGTCGAGGTTTTAGCAATACTCAAATGACAGTGGTGACAGAATCTTTATAATATACCTAGACTTTTGCGGCCTTCTGACACTTTGTGAAATTGATATTGATTTTGTTATTTGGGGTTCTGTAGTGACCAATGGAGAACTTAAAAGCCAACTGAGCAGGCTATATTCATACTGATGTATTGCTGGATTTGTTTGCTTGTATTTATTTTTTATTTAAATTTAAAAAAATTTTTTTGCCATGCTTGTAAACTATAAACTTATTCCTTGACTTGAACTTTTCAAAATGTAGACAATTAGCCTTTCGCCGGCCCCTCCCCCAAAACGGCCATTGTCCAATCACACATACTACACCGTTACTATGTGAGGCAGTTCCGACAAACTTTGACTCCAAGCAAGATGGTGTTTTCAAAATGTATTTTCGATGCTTCAAAAAATTCTAACTGACCCTCTGATGTCACATGGACTACTTTGATGATGTTTTTCTTACCTTTCTGGACATTGACAGTATACCGTACACACAGCTTCAATGGAGGGACTGAGAGCTCTCGGACTAAATCTAAAATATCTTAAACTGTGTTCCAAAGATAAACGGAGGTCTTACGGATTTGAAACAACATGACGGTAAGTTATTAATTACATAAATTTGCTATCTGGGTGAACTAACCCTTTAATGTATCCTTGCTGAAGTATTAGTTTCCTTTGAAAATAAATAAATGAACGAATAAATAAACAAATAAAACACTGAGCTCAAACTTTTGAACTCTAGTGGATAAATGGCAATCGACAATTATGAAAATAATAGCATTTAGTTTTTAACTCGTTTTATTTTCACCAGGCCAAAAAAAAAAGTAGTTTTAGTTTCTAAAAGTATAAGCAATAGGAAAAGCACATGCCACTAAATATAATTGCAGAATGGCCTTTTAATATCACATTCAGGCAATATTTGAACCTTCCTGAGATGCTTTGAAAGAAGCAATCTGACTAATGTTTTTAGAAGCGCGTACATTTCTTGATAACCTCCAGACAGAAAATTCATCTGAAGCTCTCATAAACGAATCTCTTTCAAATTCTGTCATGAAATGGATTATATTTCATGGCAGATAAGTACCTCATGTTACTCATATAGCCTTCCAGCAAGCTGCAAAGCTGAATAATTCGAATTAAGCAGCAAAACTGAAGAAAAGTGGCAATCACTTATATTTGTATAGCCATAATCCTGTTAATATACTAAAATAAATTCTGTTTCAGAATATTGCTGTCAGATTTTCTGCGTTGAGGTTTGGTGTAGATTGTAAGGCTGAAACAGTGTGATGAGAAGCTGGGGTGGTCCTGTGTCACACTCCCTGTGACAGAGATCTCAGTGTGACTGCTTTGACAGACGGCAACAAAGGCTCCACGTTCCCCATCCATCTTGCACTGTGAGTGACAGCGCTTGTCAGCAACCTTAAACTTATCAAGAGGGTTACAATTCAAATAAAACTGAGATGGATGAAGGTGCATTTGAGTAGATGCCAATCTTCTTTATACTTTTAAACAAGACCAAGGAATGTTTAAAGTAAATGGTGCAGGGGAGCGTTTTGCTTTGGTGAATGCTCTTGGGTTGGTTTATTTTTGACTGTCCGTTTCTGCATCCAAGTATTGACAAAAAAAAAAAAAAAAAGCTATTGAACATTTCTACCGTTCCTGCCTTGAAGAAAAAAAGCAGATGTTTTGTCACAATAAGATGATTTTTATTGACTAAAACTTAGGAAGAATAACTTTTTAAATAAAATTACATCTTACACAATAAAGGCATCTTGCAAATCTTTAACATTTTAAAACCCCCATATTTAAAATGTATTAGAAGCAAATCTAAAAAATCATATCAAAATCTAACGAATTTTTTAATATTGTGAAACACCAATGTTTTTATATTGTGAAAACAACAACGTGTATAGTTAGAAGTGCTGAGCTTTGATTTAGACTTGTGAGAATGCAGGACCAGTGTGAGTCGAGACGTCTGACGATATTAGAAAACACGGTCTTGTCCAGCACGATACAGTCAGCGTGGTCTACATGCATATATCCACAGCATGGGGTCCAATTAAAAATGTTCTCTTAAGTTTCCAATTGCCATTCTGTGTGACATAAAGGTTAATATCTCCCATGTACTTATAATTGTATATCTTTGATGTTCTATCATTGAGGAGCTGACTGTAGCGTCATTCGAGAGCATAACATCTGCCTGCCTGCCTGCCTGCCTGCTGAGACAGAGAGCCAGGGCTTTCCCTTGACACCAGCATCGATTCTCCTGTTGAAAGACTCTCCTTTCTTTCCTGTAGTATTGATGAATGATTCATGAGGCTGCACAACAGGAAGCCGAGTGTGCTTTGGACAGAGAGAATGTGTTAGGAGCACATGGGCAGAGATTAGCCACTGCACCTATTCTCAGAGACGGCGCATGGCTGTGGACCCTTGTGGGGCTTCAGTGTAGAATCTGCTTAACATGTTGGGCTGATTAGCTTAAATGTTTTTACTATGGCCAGATGCTTGAGTCTCGAGTGCACCACAGCGAAAGATCGTATTTATGCAACCGAATTAGCTCCTACGGGAGACCGGATCTGCTTCTTGTTGTCGAAGTGTAACAGTATCATTGTAACAGTATTTCTGTTATTTTACAGTTAGACACAGGCAGTCAAATTAGTGGGATCTGTTTTTAGGGAATCATAAGTAAGAAACTTAGAATATCCAGAAGTGTTTAGTACACTTATAAAAGCATTAACATGATGACACATAAGAGGCTGTGTGTTACAGTAATTTAAAATGGATTTTATGTAAATTATAGTGATCCTAAAACCCCTGTATAACGTCTTTTATCTGCTGTAGTTAGGTGGCATATATCATATATATTAAACAGTGGAAACACCAATGTAAAAAACCACCAAGTGTATTGATAAAACATCAATAGTTATGTTTACTGATCTGAAACAAAAGGTGAACAAACATTTCTACAGCCAAGCGGGGTAGAATATGGGCAATTCACATTTCTTTCTGTACTTCTCCAAAAGATTGCAAGTAGATTGTATTATTGCGGGTATGTATTTTACAACACTGAACATGAGTTGAACACAGAACATTGAGCTAAATGCGATACTCTCCTTTAGGAATTTGCAGTTGACCTTATCCATTGGATTTTGTAACTGTTTTTAATGTAATAAAGTTCCTTTTGTAGTCCTTACTTTGCAAGTTTGACATACACTTTCTTTTTTAAGCTTAGGTTTTTTCTGAACACTGCAAGACTGTTTCTGTAACTGCTCTCACCGGACATTCACAAAGTTTGGGCCTACATCACTGTTCGGTGTATCCTGAACTGTGTTTAGCCCTCTGGCTCTAGTTTAATGTGTGAACGTTAGCCTGAGACTGTCCTGGGTGGATGTGAATGCTGTCCTTTCTTTCTGTAATAGTTTTTAAAAAAAAATTGCCGGGCTTGCCGGTGGGCCGAAATGATTAGTGGTGTTGGTTTTCTCAGCGTGGTCAAATCAGTTACAGCAAAGGATGGGAACCATGTGTAACGCCACAAAAAATGTTTCCTCTCTCGCAAAATATGTGTTGTCATGGTTGCAGTATGTGTGTGGGGGCAAAAACAAGACTGGTGAGTCATCATTGATGAGAGTAGGGTAGACCTTGGAGGAAATCTAGGCTAGATCCCCTTCCAGCTATGAGAGAGAGAGATGATGGTTGAGTGAGCTGTATGTTGCAGATACTGCAAATCATTTGGGATTTGTGTTGTGGAAGGATCAAAAGGTAGCATGGTATCCACTTTATTTTTCTAAGAGGAAGTGAGCCGTTTTCTGTGCATGTGCGAGATTTCCGATTCATTAGCCGCTATTGGGAAATAACGATAAAAAAAATAACAAAGTGCAGTAAATGGTAAAACCGTTTGCGCTACAAACCAGTGTGTTCATAATTAAGTTAATCCATTAAAATAATGTTAAAACACATGAGTTTGCAATATCAAGCGGCAAACCAAGCTGTTTTGTACAGCTAAAAATAGTGAAAGTGGATGACACTGGAAGCCAGACACATTAAATGTACAAATGGCCACCCACTCTTACGGGAAAAATACGGTGGATACCATGGACATGTATCATGGTAATACCACAACATTCTTTGAAATTCTTTGAAACCTTGGATGATTCCAGTCTGAAAAATACACAGAAAAGTACTATGCAATTATTTCAATATTATAATGAGACCTACCATGGTATGGTATGGTATTACCTTGTTTTTGAGTAGATGTGGCATGATAATGCCATGGTATACTTTGAAGTGTTATTATCAATGTTTTTAGTAAAACCATGGAATTATTTGTAGTACCTTAGTAATACCATAGTACTTTGTGTAAGTGAAATTCATCTAGTATTTTTCAACTTATTCACCTACAAATAAGTACCAAAATAGTGGCATGGTAATACCATAGTAAAAATCATTAAATGATGTTCCACTGTAATACCATTGTATTATTTCAAGCACATAACTTCAAAATAATTCACCTACACAGCAGTACCAAAATAAACTACTGTAGTAATTTGGACATTTACTGCATTAGTCCTGTAGTACTTTTGGAAGTACCTTCATGCTTTTTAAATTCATGGATTTCAGTAGTCTATGATACCACTGTGTGATAACATGGTACCATTATAGTACGTTTTTGTGTGTTACCTTGGTAAATGTCTACAATGATATGAGGTACTTTGGATTATAAGGTAAATATTTGGTATAATTCATATTATCTTAGAATGATAGTCATTGTGCACTAAGGTGTATATAAAAGCACAATGGTCTAACCTCTGATACAATCACTGAATTATTTGTAATTGAGAGCAACAGAGTGGACCTCTATTGTGATTCATTTGTCATTTCCACTTTTGAGCTCGGTGTAATATTATAAAGATTAGATATCACTGTCAGTAGCCATAACAGTTGTTGTCAAACCAGTCCTGCATTTGCAAACAGTTGACACCTCTACATGAGCACATCCTAATCCTGTCACGTTCGGGTACACAGGAGACGTGAGATCCAAGTGCAGTGTGAGATTAATTGGGCAATCCAAAATCAGAGTCAAAACAAGCCGGGGTCGTAACCAAACATCAGTCCGAAACAGAAACAAACAAATAAACAAACAGGATCAAGAACAGGAACTAGAAAACTAGGAACACGAGGAAACCCGGTGATGGAAAGTAAGGACTCCATGCAGACAAACAGAAAAGGACTGGTTAATATAGGGAGGATAATGACTTACAAGTGAAGTGCCTGCGAATTGTAGTGCCTACGGTGAGGTGCCTATGGGAAAGTGAGACCACTAGTGGACACCCAGGGAAACAGAGACCAGACAGCGTGACATTACCCCCTCCTCCACGGAGCAGCTACCAGATGCTCCACCCGAACCCAAGAAGAGACCAAGGAATACAGAGACCAGGAAGGAGGTGGAGCGGCGGAGGACCAGGGGGAGGGACGGAGGGCCAGGTAAAATGGGGAAACAGAGACAAGTGCAATTAACAAAAACAAGGAACCCAGGAGGGAGGTGGAGCGGCGGAGGACCAGGGGGGGGGGGACGGAGGATCAGGTAATAGAGGGTAACAGAGACAGGAAGTGCCAAAAAACAAAAACAAAACAACAACAAAACACAAGTCCAGGGGAGAACAGAAAGTTCAGTGGCCCAGGGCCGAACCGACAGGGCAGGAATCCAGGGTGGAGCAAGGTGGAATTGGAGCCATGATGTTGAGTCAGAAACCAACCAGGGTGGCGCAGAAGACCACCACATCCGTGTGGTCGAAACAGAAGCCCACCAGGGCGGCGCAGAAGACCACCACAACCGTGCTATCGAGACAGAAGCCCACCAGGGCGGAGCAGAAGACCACCACATCCGTGCGGTCGAGACAGAAGCCCACCAGGGTGGCGCAGAAGACCACCACATCAGTGCCGTCGAGACAGAAGCCCACCAGGGCGGCGCAGAAGACCACCACATCCGTGTGGTCGAAACAGAAGCCCACCAGGGCGGCGCAGAAGACCACCACAACCGTGCTATCGAGACAGAAGCCCACCAGGGCGGAGCAGAAGACCACCACATCCGTGCGGTCGAGACAGAAGCCCACCAGGGTGGCGCAGAAGACCACCACATCAGTGCCGTCGAGACAGAAGCCCACCAGGGCGGCGCAGAAGACCACCACAACCGTGCAGTCGAGACAGAAGCCCACTAGTGCGGCGCAGAGGACCACCGCATCCGTGCGGTCGAGACAGAAGCCCATCAGGGCGGCGCAGAAGACCACCTTAACCATGCGTTTGAGACAGAAGCCCATCAGGGCGGCGCAGAAGACCACCACATCCGTACGGTCGAGACAGAAGCCCACCAGGGCGGCGCAGAAGACCACCACAGCCGTGCGGTCGAGACAGGAGCCCACCAGGGCGGCATCGAGGACCACCATAGTGGGATCGATGATACATGAGTGCAAGTCTGGATAGGCAAGTCTGAAACAGAGAACATGAACAAGTTAAGGGTGGCCTCCGTAGCCACGACAGGATCAGTCAAGCGCTCAAAGAGTTCGGCTGAGACGTGGAGAGGCTCTGGTAGTTCAGCAGAGACGTGGAGAGGCTTTGGTAGCTCAACAGAGACGTGGAGAAGCTCTGGTAGTTCCCCAGAGTTTAGA
Source organism: Carassius carassius (assembly GCF_963082965.1). NCBI lineage: Eukaryota > Metazoa > Chordata > Actinopteri > Cypriniformes > Cyprinidae > Carassius > Carassius carassius. Next base: position 14,704,497 of record NC_081776.1, on the reverse strand, counting down.
CTGGATTCAGGAAGATCAATGATGACTTGACTCTGCTCATGAAGATCATTGGTGACTTGACTCTGCTCATGAGGATCATTGGTGACCTGACTCTGCTCATGAAGATCATTGGTGACCTGACTTTGCTCATGAAGATCAATGGTGACTTGCCTTTGCCCATGAAGATAGTCGGTGACTTGACCTTGCCCATGAAGAACACTGGTGACTTGACTTTGCCCATGAAGATCATTGGTGACTTGACTTTGCCCATGAAGATCATTGGTGACTTGACTTTGTCCATGAAGATCACTGGTGACTTGCCTTTGCACATGAAGATCAATGGTGACTTGAATTTGACCATGAAGAACACCGGTGACTTGACTCTGTCCTTGAAGATCACCAGTGACTTGACTCCTGAGGTCTAACTGTGGTAGTGCTTAACTCTTGAGTGTCAACAGTGACTTGACCTGACTCTGAAGTGTCAACGGTGACTTGACCTGACTCTGGAGTGTCAACGGTGACCTGACCTGACTCTGGAGGGTCAACGGTGACCTGTCCTGACTCTGGAGGGTCAACGGTGACCTGACTCGACTCTGGAGGGTCAACGGGAACCTGACTCGACTCTGGAGGGTCAACGGGAACCTGACTCGACTCTGGAGGGTCAACTGTGACTGTCATCTCGTGTAGAGGCGCTGGACAAGCGGCCATCTTGTTCCATGACTCTGGGCCAGCGGCCATCCTGGGCAGTGGTGCTGGGCCGGCGGCCATCTTGGGCAGTGGCGTTGGGCCGGCGGCCATCTTGGGCAGTGGCGCTGGGCCGGCGGCCATCTTGGGCAGTGGCGCTGGACCGGCGGCCATCTTGCGCCGTGGCGCTGGACCGGTGACCACCTTGTGCTGTGGCGCTGGACTGGCGGCCATATTGTGCTGTGGTGCTGGGCTGGCGGTCCTACTGTCTGTAGACCCCGGTCTAGAGTCGGCCATCCCACCGAGAGAGACAGGTGTGGCCGAGTCATCCCACAGAGATCGATGCTGTAGGTAACTGGTGAACCCCCAAAAGTCCAGGATCCAACCCACTTCATCTCCCACCCAGGCAAAGGGTCATCCAGGCAGTCGTTGAATAGGTCCTTCAGGGCCTCATCATTATACCACAGCCCCACTGCCATTGTCCAGAACATTTTCGCCAAGCCACCCACCTCACTCCCCTTTTGACGGAGAGTGGTTAGGTTTGAAAGTCTTCCCATCCGCTCCTCTATGGTGGCTGGGGAACATATACGAAATCCCACAACGCTGGATCTTGGCATGATGGAGTCCTTCTGTCACGTTCGGGTACACAGGAGACGTGAGATCCAAGTGCAGTGTGAGATTTATTGGGCAATCCAAAATCAGAGTCAAAACATGCCAGGGTCGTAACCAAACATCAGTCCAAATCAGAAACAAACAAATAAACAAACAGGATCAAGAACAGGAACTAGAAAACTAGGAACACGAGGAAACCCGGTGATGGAAAGTAAGGACTCCATGCAGACAAACAGAAAAGGACTGGTTAATATAGGGAGGATAATGACTAACTAATAACAGGAGTGCAATTACTGTGATGAAGGGACAAGGCTAGTGGGAATTGTAGTGCCTAAGGTGAGGTGCCTATGGGGAAGTGAGCCTACTAGTGGACACCCAGGGAAACAGAGACCAGACAGCGTGACAAATCCTAGCTGATTGAGTCACAGTGACTGAAGGAGTTTGCTTTCACATTGCCCCTTCTGGGACTAAGCATTAGGCAAAAATTCTTTAATTCTTCAATCTACATGGAGCTTAATCCGGTGTTGTGAGAAATCGGGTTCTTCCTCGAAATTGGGCCCTGATTAAAAGAACTTGTAATGAGTACCCTCCTTACAATTACTACAAAATCATGTTTTGATAAGTGTCGTTTGAACTACGCTATAATGACTGGTAATGTCTGTTTTAGGTAGCTTACATACTAATTTAGCATGCAGGTTGTGATTAGCCTGGAAGCTTGACTTGTACACCAATTAGTACTTCAGGCCTATTCACACAAACATAAATGTTCAGCATGAAAATGTAGTCCAATTTTTGCATCATGTAAATTGTCTGTTCAGAACATTGCGTAAAAAAACGCAAACGGGCTGAATGAATATGCACATTCAGTCTCTGACCATAGGTGATGCTTAAATAAATGCAGCCAGTTGGCCAGTTTTCTTAACAATGTGATGGGGGGGCGGGGGAAATTATTGAACCCTTTTCTGTAATCCAAAAAAAAAAGTCTCATTTATGGCATGTGAATGTTTGTATTGGTCTTAATAGATGCATTAAGACATTTATTCAAATTAAAATGTTTGTCACAACATTTTCTTACTGAATATTTGTCTTCCTGTGACCTACTTTGATGTTCCTTGTTGGAGCATCTATTACTCTATTGGTTTACCTGTGGATCTATCCAACTTTCTATCCACCCTTTATCTAGCCATGGTTTATTACATCAATGCATCATTTTTACTGACTTGGAAGATTATGGCAGTTTGTCTTTGTTTCTTTACACTGGCACATTTTTATCTGTATTATCCACTTTAAAACCTTCCTAAATATCCAGATTCCTGCTTCCTGTCTAAAATGAAAGCAGTAAAAGCCATCATGTGCTCTTTGGAATGACCTAATCTATCTCTGCTTCAAGCCGTACACTTTCACTGGTCCCTTTGGACATTCTTACCTTATTTTCCTCCTCCATATTCTAGCTAACACTTTGGTTTTCTCTCCTATCTCACTCCTATCTCACTGGAGACTCATGCTCACTCCTCCTTCGTTGTGTGTGATTCAAATCTCGCAGGACCTTACTGTGCCCTCACCCGGATGATTTCTGAATTATTAATCCCATTCTGCCATTGGAATTGTCCATGGATTGCCAAGCCAGTGCCAGAGAACCTTTGATGCTGAGGTTGAATAGGGCCTGAGCAGTTGGGAATACTTTAGCCAATTCAAGGGATGGGAAGTTATTGTGCTTTGGCTTGGCCTTTTCCTTTTGCTTTTTTAGACTCCATTTTTCTATATTTATCCTTCTTATTTTGTCTAAAATGTGAAGCAAACATCATTATTAAAAGGCTGCCATGCTAATATTTTCATGCTTTTGGTCTTGTCATGGAGCTTTTGTACTCGGTCTTGACTCGGACTCAAGGCCAAGTCTGGTCTCGAGTACACTGCATCTGTTTTGGGGGCTGGTGCTGATTGTGATCCAGTCTTTCATTGATCCCCTTTTGACCCTGCTTCAGCTTATGCAGCTTATAAATGCAATTTACTTGCATTTAGTTCAAATATGCTACATTACTTCAATGCCTGTATATACATTATAAATATACTGCATTTCAAATATGCCATATTTGATGTCAGAAGTGTCAATCCTGACTGATTTTCTTGTCTCATCATTCATGTAAAACCTGATTGAATGCATCTTCTTGTACTATATTTAAACCGAACACATGCACAAATTAGATTTGAGAGCAGTGGAAGATGGGGAAAATTTTCCATAGATAACAGATTAAAACAGCTTCTGAAAAGTACAAATCATACACGCTTAGGATTTGTTTATGTTAATTGCTAAAGGTGCGGATTAAAGAAAGACAGCAATGACATGAGGGTGAGTCAATAATAAGAGAGTTTTACATTTTTAGAATGATGAACTGTCCCTTTAAGAACTGTTTAATATACGAAAATCAAGGATCAATCTAAGAACTATCTAAGATTTTGAAAGGATGACTCATTCTTATTGATATTGAAGTCTCGCCCTTGTGACACTGCCACCATCAAACTCTCATAAGGAATGATGAATCAGCTATCACATGTATGAGGCATTAAGAGACCTTTAGAGGAAGCTCACGACTTCCATTAAAGAGAAACTGTTCTGTATCGTGCTCGCTCTCGCTCTTATTTTTCTCCTTGAGCGGACTCCAGTCCGGTGCTCTTTTGGCCAGACTTCATTCTCTGCTGCCAAACTGTGAGTCTCTAAGGATACCTGACTAGAGCCGGCTAGACGGAGGTATTCTGACCTAATCTGTGTGTGTCAGAAGTAGTGTGTGTGAGCCCCATATTTAGTACTAAGGCATTAATTTTTTTACTACGTTTATTGATAGCCATTGAAAAGAAAAGACAGATAATTATGTGTAGAAATTTTATGATTGGGAAATGATGCAAACCAGAATTAAACATGCATTATTATTATATGTGAATATATCAGTTTGTGCAGAGTAATAATTCAGCCTATTTATCACATATTAGTCCAAGGTGCTGGAATGTTGTTCAGTATAATTTAACCCCTGAAAATGGCCTTTCATAAATGTACAGATACCCCTTAAATCAATTACAGGTGTTAAATATTGCCTCTAAATAGGCATTTTTTTTACACTGGTCAAAAAATGTGTACTAGCTATTAGACTGAGTATATGAAGTGAATGGACATTTCTCAGAACTACTACTCCTCTGTGCTGTCTGAATATGGAGGGCAACTAGACACCGGGGAGCGCAGCAGCTTGAGTAGACTGCAGAGGTACGATATGGTGCCATGTTAAAAGCAGATGAATGGACCAGTTTGTCCTGTGGTCTTGAGCAGCTCAATAAAGACATCTTGGCTTTATCAATGAAATTTGAGTTGGAGAGCAGAGTAGCTTCTTCTCAGAGCACCTCATGCAATTACATCACAACAGTTTATCTCTCCTGCACTAGCTTCCATTAAATAAGCTTGTTTGGAACATTGGTAGGTTAACTACTTATACCAAATATACATATATATTTTTAGACATTTCAAAGGGTTTACCGTATTTAAAATGTACAGTAACATGCATTATAATTTTACAGTAATCATTGCATTGTATTGTAAACATGTAGTATAGTGCATTTACTGGGAAAAATCTAAATCTGGAATTCTCTTTTTCTATGTGATTACAAACCTAACCTATTTAATAAAATACTAAAATAATTCAAATAAAAAAAAAGACTAAATAGTTTCTTAAACTTATTTGAGTTGTCTTTGTGTGTGTGTGTATCTTTTTCAGGACTGAACAGAAAGTTCAAAGGAACAGCATTTAATTGAAATACATGTCTTGACATATCTAATTGTCACTTTTGCAACTTAATGTGTCCTTTCCTTTCTTGAATAAAAGTATTAAATTCTTTAAAAAAAGTCCTACTTTTAGAAATTGTGTTTACAAAAATCCAGTTCAAGGACAGAAACCATATCTTGGACTTCCTAACTGCCTCATTCCCAACAAAAGGCCTCTGTATTCTACAGGACAACCAACCATGTGCTCGGCAATAACTGCACAAATTTAAAGACAATGGGCCCTATTTTAACGATCTAAACACAAAGTGTAAAGTGCACGGAGCAGGTGCACTCAGGGCATGTCCAAATCGACTTTTGCTATTTTAACGACGGAAAAACGGTCCGTGCGCCGGGCACATTTTTGGAATGGGTTGTCCCTATTCTCTTAATGAGTAATGGACGTAATGTTCAATAAACCAATCAGAGTGTCATCTCCCATTCACAATAATATTATTTTACACTGTAATCCTTTATTTTTTAATATTTGGCATGTTTGTTTGTGTGATGTGCATCCCTGTGGGGACATTAGGGCTGTAATCGGGGACGAAGAGTGGAAAAGAATCTTGTCAAATAAAGGGAAATATGTAAGAGAAGCCAGAGGACAATTTACATCATACACCAAATCATACACTGGAAAACTCCATAAACCCCAGAGTGTATGAACATTTGCTTTACAAACGACATAAGAAGAGAGCATGTGTCCCTGTGAGTATCCCTGTCTGGGAAGATTTCAGGTCTTATGTGACATTGTCTGTCCATGTGACACATTAACTTTGACTTCATTTTTTTGCTCTACTTAGATGCAAGATCATGTAATTTTTTTCCCCTCTTTCTTATTTAGTTCCTCCCTTTTTTTTGTCCTTTTTTGCTTATTAGGTATTTCGTTAATTTTTGTTAATTGCAGCCACTGTATAAATTCTGGCCTTATATGTAGCATTTGTATATATTCTAATCTGTGTTTTGTATGATATATTATCATGTACTGGATGAAAACAAGAAAAAACAATAAAAACATTAATTATATATATATATATGTGTGTGTGTCTGTGTGTGTGTGATTATTTCTGGCATCATACAGAAGTCGGGCTATGTTGTGTTGCACATTGCCCTAAACCCGCCACTCAGAGTGATATGGCCATTGCATTAGCACTCTTCACAATAAGCGGCACATCTTCTCATTTACATTCTCATCATACCAAGATGGATAAACACAATGCTGAACTAATCTAGGAATGCCTTCAGCATTAGAAGATATGCAGCATTTGATCTTTGATAAAGTTAGTCTTGTCTGTGTGTCTCTGAGACTATTTTTTCCAGGTCTTGCACTTTTTCCTATTAAAAATCCACATTTACTGCAACCGTCTCTCTATATGCAAACACCTCATCTGTCTGCAGACTGATATCCCCAAAAAGGCATTTTTCCTGATCTATAGCATTATAGTGCCTCTGAGCTCACCAGTTTCTTCTTGCAAGCATAGTCCCCAAAGGTTGTGCTGTAAAAAACACTTGCACCAATTGAAGATATACATCATATCTGGAAACACAAGATGTGGAATGTTTTATTCATGTCACAAGTATTGTGAAAGTAGCAAGACCGAGATGGGTTTGTAATGAAACATAATGATAATCTCGATTTTATATTTGGTGTATTGGTTTGTAAATATATCAGGTGTGGTTCTAAGCGGTCTCGTTTCAAACCAGGGACCTCCTTTATGAAGTCTGAATGTGTGACAGTTTCCAAAATGTGAATAAATCATATCACCATATGCAAATAATAAAATGTTCCTAAATGCATCGTTTCTTATAAATCACAGTTCGTCTTAAATACAAGAGCTATGTGTACAAGCGCTTCAATTCCTTCTACAAAATATCTCTTTATTGTTCAGAAAAACTAAATTACTCATCAGCAATTGGCATGGAAATCCATGTGTAGTCATATATTATTTTCAGGAAATCAGATGCAAATGAATTAATTTCAGTGATGTGTTTATCACAGAGCACTTAAAACACTGCTCATTTAATTTATGCATATAACCCTATTAATGCTATATATTATGATTGGCTACTTGTCTTTATATCTTCATGTTGAATCAATTGAATTACTTGTAAGTGACTGCCCTTATAAAGTCCAATTTGTACTTCTGAAGTAGGATAAAATCCATGGAGTTTAGGACCAAATCCAATCGTACGTGTGTTTTATAAATGAGCCCCATGATTTTCTTTTTTTTTTTTTTTCTCCATGCACTCTGAGCACATTTCTATTTGTTTTATTTGACAGCTCAAGCTCTTTCTTTCCAAAGGAGTTAAGTGCATGGTTAAAAACAGAGAGAGCTGAGCAAGTTTACAGCTGGGAGAACTGGGATCCCCATCAGGTCTGAAGCCAGTGTCTTTTGTTACACCAAAGTCCAATTAGCTCTCAGCTGAATGTGGCCAATCTGTTTGAGTTCCCAAAAGGTTTTGAGTTTGCTCCTATTTTTTGTAAGTTAAGGATTCCCATCAGTGCTTTGGCAATTAAGCATAACCAAAAATGTTGAAATAGCACAGGTGGAGATAAATGAGCAGACTTTCTGTGTTTGATATGTAAATGTTCATGATGGTAGGATTTGCTAATTAAAAGGATAATTCCATTGGAGAGACAAGTGTTCAGTAGGTTTCCAGCACATATATACATAAAAGAAGGTAGTCCCAGTGGCGTAGCGGACGGGCCCGCAGGGCACGCACTGCGGGAAAATTGACTCGAATAAATAATTAAAGCGTTTTTATAACGTGAACGTATAGGACTTTTATTTTGGTAGTAATTGCAGCCTACCAGAGAATGTCTAAGCCTACCGTGTTTGGCGATTATGACCATATCTGTTGTCCTTGTTATCCAATCACGATTAAGAATTTCCGCAACTGTTCAGAGAGTGAAGCTCATGAGCGCAAAATGAGTAAAATAAAATATGTCAGCGGAGCTCAAAAACGGACTAACCAACACCGAAAAGAGCAATTCAATGCAAAACTACCGAAAATTTCATCCATATTTCTTCCAAATCAGCGGGAAGGAGCTGCGAGAGCGAGCACGGGTAACGTTACTCAGGAGTTAGATTCTGAAGCATAACGTTACATCTATTCTACCAAGTGTCACGGATGTGGCTACAGCTCTGAAGCTTTTTTTTAACCGTCCCCGTCACAGTGGCAAGTGGCGAGAGATCTTTTTCTAAACTAAAACTAATAAAAACCTGCATGAGAAGCACAATGAGCCAGGACAGACTTTCTGAACTTGCGATACTCAGCATTGAAAGCCAGCACGCGCGTCAGATGGACATAACAGACATTGTTAAGGACTTGGCGCAAAAAAATGCTAGGAGAAAGGGCCGCTTTGGAGGATTTTAAAGGTAATATATATTACCTTTATTGAATGTTAAACGTCATGAATCTTTGTTGTATAGTGCAGATAGAATAAATATTTTGACGTCATGTGCTCCCTTGCATTTTAACAAGTTATTGTAATTGCTGTTTTATTGTTGGTGTTTCTTTTATTCTTTTATTCTTAATAAATAAATACGAAATAATTACATACTATTAAATTCCACAGTACTAATTCACGATTTTGAATGAAAAGGTGAATCCCCCATCTAATTGGGTGGGCCAACGCAGTTTGGGACTACGCCACTGGGTAGTCCCTCATATTTTCTTCTTACATACACTATATCTATGTATATACTGTGTGTGTGTGTGTGTGTGTGTGTGTGTGTGTCTTCATACATTTGTCTGATAAACTGAAAATGTGCTTACTGTGGTAACATCTAGATTAGTGAATTCACTCATATGCTTCAAGTTTTTGACACTATCCATCTGATTTATTTCTAAATGCTTTTAGTCAAAGAGATTTGTTATTATAGATCTACACTGCTGTTCTATTGTTATTAATGTCTTGTGTGAGAAAAGATGTGGAAAGGGCCTTTTCTGCATGGATTCTCTTTAATCAATGCATATGAGAATGAAAGCAGAATTGGCAGTTATTTATTTGAAGATTTAAACACCCTGGCAGCAGTCACATCCAGTGCAAATGGAAATAACAGATGAAATATGATAGACTTGGATTTTTATAATCTCACAAGGATGTTTTTTGTTGCTTGCCATGATGTTGATATTTGGTTTCTGGGGTGTTTTTAGGTTGGTTTTTGGCCTTAATGTAATCAGTACTAAATATTCCTCTGTAGAGATGTGTTTTCAGTTGTTTTTGAGGCATATGTTAGGAAGATTGGGAGCTTGACTCATGGACAATGATTATTTCTGGGTTCTGTATGCTAGCATTAGACCCTTTCATTTAATACATTTGGCTGTTGGTGGTAAGGATTTTGATTCTTTTCATTCTGAATTTGCTTCAAATCAAACTAGCATGATTGCAAATGTGGTTCATTTATTTATTTTTAGTTGTCTATTATTCCAAAATACATTAAAATGCAATTTGAAGATATGACATAAAAAGATCTCTTCTATGAAAATGAAAACATATTTTTATTTATTTATAATTTCATTTATAAAAGTATTTTAATACTGCTTATTTATGTGTGTAAAATAATTTATCCACTGAATCAAAAGTGGTGCAAACATTCAGAAACATGCATAAAAATAAACAGGAAATAATATCTTTGAGGGAACACATGCCATCATAATTATTTGTCAGTTTCAGTAAGTCACTTACAATATTGGATAAATTGACCTTTTTAAGGCAAGTATAATTCAGGTTGTAAAATGGTGTGAAAGAGAAGTAATGAAATGCATGAATGAATAATTTTTAATTATAATGTAATGTAAATGTAAATATGTGTGTGTGTGTAATTTTTTTTTTTAAAGTAAAGATTAGGTTGTGTACACTCAAATAAGGTGTAAGGGAAATATATTGTTACTTTAACCACCAGGTGAAAATTACAATTCCCATTGCATATTAAAAGCAATAGCGTACCTCTGCTCAAAGGCTGCATGGTTTGAGATATGTTTACTATCTGTTGCATGATCAAGTTACACACCAGAATTTAATATTTAGAGTTAGGGGTTTGTTCAGCTGTTGGCCACCCTTTTCATTTCAAAATATTAACTCAACAAGCATCTAAAATGACCAATTTCCCCCCTGATATCATGATGTTTCATGTGTTGATTTGCATTAATGTTATAATCCAGAAAATTGGATTATGTTAGAAACAGCGGAATCAATCCTTTCCTTTTTCAGGTTGAAAGCGTTAGACAATAAATCACCTGAATTAATTAATCTAACCGCTCATTTGAGCAGCAATAAAAAAGAGCGTCCATCAAACTTTAACACAAATGCAAAAAATAAAAGACAAGCTCTAGTTTTTATGTCACTAATTATTAATGCTGTAATTTTGAATAGCTCGTTTTATTGCCATGTACCTTACCATATCCATCACTGTGATTAAGGCTAGTAAACAGCTTCACTACACAGGTTTATGAGGAGTTTACATGCTTGTAGACACCCTCAGGAAGTGTAATAACGTGGCCTCCACTGGGATGGCACAGATAAAATAGTTTATCAGGAAGTAGGGTCTCGTAATCCCTCTTGAACAGCCCTCGAACACCGGCCTAGTTCATCTGCTCCTCTTCCCTGCATCAAACAAAACACAAAGATGTCTTTTCTAGACCTCACAGGAAATTATAAGAGTTTATCTATTCTTTCCTCTCACACATTAGTCGTATGTTGATTTTCGTCTCGGTAAACTGAGTCACTGGTGTGAAATCAGCAAGGAAATTATCAAGCTGAGCAGGAATCAGGCAATACAGCATGATACCTTAAAAAGAGCTCGTAAAGCTGGAGTAAATGTCAAGCTTGATAAAACACATTCTCTTTGATTCTCATCCCAGCCGCTTCACACTCGGCCGCAAACCGTCCCAGTGCACGCTGAAGGTCCTGGTCTGAGGAGGCCAATACGACAACATCATCCGCAAAAAGCAGCGACGAAATCGTATGGTCCCCAAACCGGACACTCTCCGGCCCTTGGCTGCGCCTAGAAATTCTGTCCATAAAAATTATGAACAGAACCGGTGACAAAGGACAGCCCTGCCGGAGTCCAACATGCACCGGGAACAGGTCTGACTTACTGCCGGCAATGCGAACCAAGCTCTTGCTCCGGTCGTACAGGGACCGAACAGCCCTAAGCAGGGGGCCGCCGACCCCATACTCCCAGAGCACCCTCCACAGGATGCCACGAGGAACACGGTCGAATGCCTTCTCCACATCCACGAAACACATATGGACTGGTTGGGCAAACACCAGAGCACAAGCTGTGCATGGAGGTGAGCCCGACTATCTCTTGTCGGTACCTCTCGACCTCTCGCACAAGCTCAGGCTCCTTCCCCACCAATGAGGTGACATTCCATGTCCCTAAAGCCAGATTCCGTGTCCAGAGATTGGGTCGTCGGGGGTCTCGCCTTCGACTGTCGCCCGATCCACTATGCACCGGCCCCTTACGCTCCCTCCTGCAGGTGGTGAGCCCACAGGAGGGCGGCCCCACGTCACTCCTTTGGGCTGATTCCGGCCGGACCCCATGGGGGGAGGCCCGGCCACCAGGCGCTCGCATACGAGCCCCAACCCCGGGTCTGGCTCCAGGGTGGGGCCCCGGCTGCGCCATGCCGGGCGACGTCTCAGTCATTGCTGTATTTGTCAACATAGGGGTTTGTGAACTTGGGCCCGTTCTTCGTACGTCGCTTATTACATCCGAGATCAAATGACACATCCAAGATGATATCATCGTGCTAATCATGATCCGGCTAATTGGGTTCTTCCAACACACCTGTTGTCTATGATTAGTATCGCTGGATTGAGTTATCTGAGATAATTGCGCGTTCATGTGTTGGCTTAAAAGGGGATTGTATCGATACTTGAAACCATGATCAGCAGTGCAGCGATTGGCTGGTGGCAAGACGGCAATTTAATGACGTCATATAATTTAAAATGACACCCGACGAATAACTTGACAAATTTCTGGACTTTTATAATGAAAACAGCCAAGCAAACAAAACTACATAAATGTTATAATAGATACATGAAACAGATAATAGATGCATGTTTTTATTATTATTTTTTTTTTTTCATGATTCCCAATTATTTAGCTATATTCGCAATTTATAATAGTTGTACAGTCTTTACATTTTTATTTCAATGTAGAAATTATCTATTCATTTCATTTTATATTTGGACAGATTTGTTACGTGACAGCATTAATGAAAGTTTCTTAAGGGTCAATATCATGTTATCTGCATCTCCTGCACTCCATCAAGCCACTCTTATAATAGCAGTCATCACTCAAAATAATGCACGACTCTATTATCTGTATAGCATGTGTGTAAGACTCTAATACAATTATGAAGCAATAATTTTATGACAAATAAATATTTTAGAACTGGCTGTGTCTATAGTAGGCTGTTATGGACTACACAGAATTTTTATATTATTTTTAAATAATTTTTTTAATGATTATTATTTTAAATTATTGTCCCTGGATCAGTACGATACTCTTGTAATAAAGTAGCGGTGGTAGCAGACATATTTTGAGTATCAGTTCTGGTTGAAAAGATGCGATCTAATCCTGTTTACATGAAATAAGCCTGCTCCCGAGCAGGTTTAAGCTTACGGACCTGTTGCTATGACAGCAGCTCCAGGATGAGCTTCGAAGAACCAAATGATACCAGATCACGCCAAATCGTCAACATTCAAATCCAGCTAACTGAGTTAGCGACGTACGAAGAACGGGCCCCTGTTCTTAGTCTGGCCCGTCACCAAGGACCTGTTTGCCTTGGGAGACCCTACCAGGAGCATATAGCCCCAGACAACACAGCTCCCAGGATCATTCGGGTACTCAAACCTCTCCACCACGATAAGGTGACAGTTCAAGGAGACATATATACATACACATGTATATATATGTATGTATATGTATGTATGAGTGTATATATATATATATATATGTGTATATATATGTGTGTGTGTATGTATATGTATATCACACTGTCACACTGAAGGCATCAAGGGCTATTTGACCAAGAAGGAGAGTGATGGGGTGCTGCGCCAGATGACCTGGCCTCCACAGTCACCGGACCTGAACCCAATCGAGATGGTTTAGGGGTGAGCTGGACCGCAGACAGAAGGCAAAAGGGCCAACAAGTGCTAAGCATCTCTCGGGGAACTCCTTCAAGACTGTTGGAAGACCATTTCAGGTGACTACCTCTTGAAGCTCATCAAGAGAATGCCAAGAGTGTGCAAAGCAGTAATCAAAGCAAAAGGTGGCTACTTTGAAGAACCTAGAATATGACATATTTTCAGTTTTTTCACACTTTTTTGTTATGTATATAATTCCATATATAATTCCACATGTGTTAATTCATAGTTTTGATGCCTTCAGTGTGAATCTACAATTTTCATAGTCATGAAAATAAAGAAAACTCTTTGAATGAGAAGGTGTCCAAACTTTTGCTCTGTACTGTATATATACATATGTATGTGTATATATGTATGTATATATATAATATATAAGTACAACATAGTGTTGATGTACAATGGCAGTTAACCTCAGAGACAGCTCTGCGCTCGCGCTCGCGCTCTCTCTCTCTCTCTCTCTCTCTCTCTCTCTCACTCTTTCTTTCTCTGAGGAGTTTGTTCCTCTGGAGTTCAGCTCATCACAACCATGATCACTGACTTCCTACAGAGACTGCTTGAAATCAACATGAAACGGATTTCTCAACCCATTTTACTTCTATAATGTGACATGTTTCTAATTAAAAAGCAGTTTGACTATAGGTTAACATTAACCTAGATCCTATTTAGCTAGATTACATGCATTGATGAATTGTGCATAATATGACCAAAAAAAACAAAAAAACAAGGTGAAGTGTGTAATTTTTGAAGCATGGATCCAATTTCACAAATACTTGTTTTCGCTATTGATTGAATTGATTTGCCAGAAGTTGATACACCGGACAGCTGAAATGAGCAAAGCAATGTTTGAAAGTGCTGCAGTGCAACAGTGTTTACACTCTGCTTAAGATTGGCTTACTCATAGTTGTCTTTGCACATTAATCTAGGAAAGGAGAAAGTATTTTAAAACATGACTGAAATGGCCAGGTTTATGTATTGTTGTCGGCTGTCGGCACTGCATGCACTCATTTTCATGGACAGCAGTGCGTGGCTCCTCACTGGAGCAGAACCATGGACAGCGACAGGCCCATCAGCCTCAGGTCTCCCCTGCGGTACTGACACTGCACACCCTGCAGCTAGTCATTCTGATGCTTTAACATCTCTCCATAAAGAACGTCTGTCCAAAGGAGAGATATTTTAGCTGCACTTAGGTCTGTTTCCTTCTGTTGTTAGTAACTCCTAACATATTTGCTTAATTGTTAATTACTCTGTGGTGCTTTATGATCTGTGGTGCAGTGCTCCCCAGAGCCACACTTTATCAAGAGGCTTTTGTGCTAATAAATTTCAACAAATTACATTTTCTGCAAAGTGGACAAAAAGTAGAGTGCAGTATAGAGACACTGGGATGCTACAGAGAATTGTGTGTGTGTGGTAAAGCTAGCTCTATCTATCTATCTATCTATCTATCTATCTATCTATCTATCTATCTATCTATCTATCTATCTATCTATCTATCTATCTATCTATCTATCTATCTATCTATCTATCTATCTATCTATCTATCTATCTATCTATCTATCTATTTTTCTATCTATCTATCTATCCAATAATTATGTCAATAGTTCTACGATAATAAAAATAATGACTATAATTTCATGCCTTTCGGTCGAGAATCTAAAGTTTTGTGTTTGTGAACCGAAACCATTTTAACATTTGCCGATATTTGTCGTTAAATATTTGATACGAACACGCACTGAAACATTCACTTTTGCCGTAAGCGTTTTTATCTTTAAGTCATTTTTATGCAGTTGTGTTCTAGTGGAGTCGGGTAACATAATGAAGGCGTTTCCTAAATATTTGAATCTTTCCTAAATGTTATTAGCTTAAAAATAAATCAAATAAATAATTTCCATGCGTAAACACTGAAACCCATAGAGACTATTCTATTTGTTGGGAAATCGCACAGCTGCAACTTTAAGACAGAAGCGAGCTCCCTCTCTTTTCTCGAACAATGGTCTCTACCAACCACCGCTGATCTCGCCGCTGAATCCTCAACGTGCCGTTTTATTTCTAATGGGCATGACTGGAAATCGAAATGTCATCGATATACGGGAGAGTATCGCGTTTCTGAGGATGCCAGCGGTGGATATTCATGCGGGTTTTGCCGGAGCAATGCTGATTTTGGCCGGTGAAGCTTCCTTGTAGTGAATCGGATGATTGGAGCAGCTTTGCGCTCGCGCTTAGATTGCAGCTGTCATTAATATCGCTCAGGGAACAGTGAGTATAAGACAACGTGCATAATACAACAGTCATTGTGTCTGACTTGTGGAAATGCAGTATTCTTTGTGCACCTTTTTCAAGGTGATTGGGAAATGCTTCTTTAGTGAAAGGAAACTTCCAACAGTTGTGAAAGGTATTGCTGTAGTAACAGATATATCAATGATTGTGTGAGTGAGTGAATGAATGAATGAATGAATGCTTTAATTAATGAATGCATGCAGATTCTTGGGAACTGATGATAATCTTTCATATCTCATACAGGGAAAAGGTGCATAGATCAATTGAAGACACTGACAGAGAGAAAGGAAAGAGAGAGGAGGGAGGGAGAAAGAGAGAGAGGCAAAGACATGATGTAATGCGCTTGAGACAGTGGTTGAGGATTCTCTCCAATTAGAGTCACAGCAGCAGAATAGCCTGTTTTTAAAAGAGATGAGATTACTGTAACATGCCGGCTTGCTAGGTGTAGTGAGCATGTCACAGGAATTGTCCTTGCATATCCCATTGCCTGTGGTCCAGCTGTAATGGATCGTATTCACATGTGCCGGAGGACTGTGTGAACATGAAAGTGGTGCTCAAATGTACTAATGGTTGGCTGTTCAGTCAAATAAACCATATTTGAATTGTTACAGCATGGAAATTCTATTTGTGAATGTTACACACACAATTAATTTGAAATGCAAATACAATTTTTTTTTGCTGTTTTCAGGCAATAATGTGCTAAAACGGACAAGTCATACAATCACATCATGTCTGTTAAAGTAATTTGTCACTGTCTGTCCATTTTATAAAGTTTCAACTATTTTCCAAGCATCAAAAAATGATGTAACCTATGTATAACCAAACATATATCTGCCTTCAATCCTCCAATTGAGTCATTTTTGCTTCTGTGCAGACACTAAACACTTAGCGTGGCAGCCATGACTGTCTCATATTGATGGAGAGCTATGGTGGCCACACTGGTGCTCTTGCCTCTAATGGTCCTTACTGTAGATAGACAGGCTGAGAATAGGACAGCCCCTGTGTCCCCCTGACCCTGTTGATTGTGCTGGTGTGTGAAGTCTACCTCAGCCTTTCCTCTGTATTTTATCAAATGCACAGCTGGTTTGTATGACCTTGGTAGGGGGTGTTTGGTGGAAAGGATCTTTTTCACACCACTGAATGTGTGCAGGTTGGTTATAGTTTATGGCAGTGAAAAATTACAGTGGAGTCCAGTCTGAGAACACTGTTGAAAATCTGGGATATAAAATCATTTTTAAAATATCAAAATAAACTAAATATAATGTTACAGGTCACTGTCGCAGTCTGGTCTTTAAAATCTAATTGGATCATTCAAAATAAATAAATAATATTTTAAATGATACAATCATTATTAATATCTACTTATAATGGCATTAAATAAATGAGATTTTTATAAGAACATTCAGTGGGGTTTGGTTTTTTAATGTAATTTAAATCTATGAAAAACAAAAGTAAACATTTAAATATCAAAAATAAAATGTATATGAATGTAATGGTGTAAACGATATGAATAAATTGTGTAAAATAAATGAGACATTTTTAAGATCACTGAAACAACCGATGAAAATCTACATTTGACATTTTATGTATTTCGTACAAATGTAATTAATTCAAATAAATTCAAGTCACTAATCAAGTGAATGTGAGACCTTAACCATGTGAATAAACGTGTGGAGCTCTTACAGCTTAAAACTGTCATTAAAAGCTACAAGGACAAACCAAATATTAGGACATTTTAAAATTCATACACATTTTCTCAAAATTAAGTTGCACTAAATTCTATATTAAGGTATGTGTTGATAAGATAAATAATGAAAGAATTTGCATCAATTGAAAAATAAATCAAAATAGAAGCTCTTTAGTGGTCTCAGACTTTTGGACACCCACTATATGTCAAATGCAGCATCATAATTTTTGCTTGATTAGTGCAGTTCCATTATTCTTGGCCTGTCTTGTATCAATACAAAAATCCACTGGTTTCATTGAACTCCCTCGCCTCAGGCATCCCTTTCCTCTCAATCTGTACTTTTCTCTCTTGCTCCCTCCCCCCACAGCCATCCATTCATTCAGACAGTGTGTGTGGAATATGATCGCTCTTGTTGTCATCAGTGGGGCTTTTACTCTGGGCATTACCGTGTGCTCCACTCAATACTCCGATTGAAATGTGGGCTTAAAATACAGTGTACAGCACTCTCGTACCAATTGTGCCAGTGAGCAGCCTTGGGTTTGTGCCCATCTGCGTTATATTTCAGTGCAAGATGTTATGCCAAATATCCTCTTATAATATTCTGTGCCCTTGACCTTTTGTTAAAATGTGAGCTGCAATGCGTTAACAGTCAATAATCCACACTCCTTTGTTCATTTATTGAGTCCAGCCCACATGCTTGGACAATCACTGCTCCCCTGCTTTCAGAAGTTAAACTGATGTCTGATGTTAGTGGCTGTTTGGTGTAATGAAATATACATGGGAGTCTACTTCACTGAAGATGCTGTAATGGTTGTCCTCTTCCTACCCTGCTGCATCATTCTGTCATTCTTCCTTCCTCTCTTTTCTTTCTTCCTGGAGGTTCATATAGATCACAGAGTTGAGATGCAGTTGCTCAGTTGCGTAATCACCAATGCTTAAGTGCCCTTTTGGTCTGATCTATGTGCCCCCAGACCACGATTTCTACAGAGGGCACACTGCAGTTGCTTTCATTCAATTCCATTTGTTTGGTGGTTCAGTTGCATTTCATTCATAATTTTTCATTTGGAGCGTGTAGGAACATATGCTAATGAATTTCAGCAACTGACATTTTCTGCAAATTTTGACAGTTTGACAGCTCACAATTTTATCAAAATGTATCAATTTCTGCTCTGCAATATGCAATTAAATGTCAAAATATTTTTAAAAGAACCACTGAGATTAGAGTGAGACAGAAAATAAGGAGAATTTGTCAGTGCTTTTGTTTCATTTTATTCAGCATTGATTTTGTCTCCCATGCTCACTGTGTGTGAAGGCATAAATGCCGGCTCTCAGTCTCATTTGTAAATATTAGTCACACAAACAAACTCTCTCTCTCTCTCTCTCTATATATATATATATATATATATATATATATATATATATAGTAAAAAATTTAAGGGGGTCTGAATACTTTCCAAACCCACTGTATGTATATATATATATATATATATATATATACACAGTATTGTTCAAAATAATAGCAGTACAATGTGACTAACCAGAATAATCCAGGTTTTTAGTATATTTGTTATTGCTACGTGGCAAACAAGTTACCAGTAGATTCTCAGAAAACAAACAAGACCATGCATTCATGATATGAACGCTCGTAAGGCTGTGCAATTGGGCAATTAGTTGAAAGGGGTGTGTTCAAAAAAATAGCAATGTCTGCCGTTGACTGTACAAACTCAAAACTATTTTATGCAAACGTTTTTGTTTCTAGGATTTAACAATCCTGTGAATCACTAAACTAATATTTAGTTGTATGACCACAGTTTTTTAAAACTGTGTCATGGAGTCAACCAACTAGTGGCACCTCTCGGCTGTTATTCCACTCCATGATTGTTTAACAGCATTCTGAAATTCATTTACATTTCTTGGTTTTGCTTCAGAAACTGCATTTTTGATATCACCCCACAAGTTCCCGATTGGATTAACGTCCGGGGATTGGGCTGGCCACTCCATAACATTAATTTTGTTGGTTTGGAACCAAGACTTTGCTCGTTAACTAGTGTGTCTGGGGTCATTGTTTTGTTGAAACAACCATTTCAAGGGCATGTCCTCTTCAGCAAAAGGCAACATGAACTCTTCAAGTATTTTGACATATGCAAACTGATCCATGATCCCTGGTATGCGATAAATAGGCCCAACACCATAGTAGGAGAAACATGCCCATATCATGATGCTTGCACCACCATGCTTCACTGTGTATTGGGGCTTGAAATCAGAGTTTGGGGGTCATCTCACAAACTGTCTGTGGCCCTTGGACCCAAAAAGAACAATTTTACTCTCATCAGTCCACAAAATGTTCCTCCATTTCTCTTTAGGCCAGTTGATGTGTTCTTTGTCTAATTGTAACCTCTTCTGCACATGCCTTTTTTTTAACAGAGGGACTTTGCGGGGGGTTCTTGTAAATAGATAAGCTTCACACAGACATCTTCTAACTGTCACAGTACTTACAGGTAACTCCAGACTGTCTTTGATCATACTGGAGCTGATCATTGGCTGAGCCTTTGCCATTCTGGTTATTCTTCGATCCATTTTGATGGTTGTCTTGCGTTTTTTCTCACATCTCTTTGGTTTTACTCTCCATTTTAAGGCATTGGAGATCATTTTAGCTGAAGAGCCTATAATTTTTTGCACCTCTTTATAGGTTTTCCCCTCTCCAATCAACTTTTTAATCAAAGTACGCTGTTCTTCTGAACAATTTCTTGAATGACAAATTTTCCTCAGGCTTTCAAATGCATATTCAACAAGTGCTGGCTTCATCCTTAAATAGGGGCCACCTGATTCACACCTGTTTTTTTTTTTCCACAAAATTGATGACCTCAATTTTGTGAAAATCAATCGAATGCCACACTGCTATTTTTTTGAACACACCCCTTTCAACTAATTGCCCAATTGCACAGCCTTACGAGCGTTCATATCATGAATGCATGGTCTTGTTTGTTTTCTGAGAATCTACTGCACCTACTGGTAACTTGTTTGCCACTTAGCAATAACAAATATACTAAAAAACCTGGATTATTCTGGTTAGTCACATTATACTGCTATTATTTTGAACAATACTGTATGTATATATATATATATATATATATATATATATATATACATACAGTGGGTTTGGAAAGTATTCAGACCCCCTTAAATTTTTCACTCTTTGTTATATTGCAGCTATTTGCTAAAATCATTTAAGTTCATTTTTTTCCTCATTAATATACACACAGTACCTCGTACTGACAGAAAAACACAGAATTGTTGACATTTTTGCACATTTATTAAAAAATAAAATGGCAAATGGCTGCAATATAACAGAGTGAAAAATTTAAGGGGGTCTGAATACCTTCCCTTCCCACTGTATATATATATATATATATATATATATATATATATATATATATAATTTTTATTTTATGTTTATTTGATTTATTTTCTATTTATTATTTATCTAGTTATTGGAAAAAAGGCCTTTTTGTAATTGTCATTAAAGTTATGTAAAAATGTGAATTGTATTCGTTTTATTTTTTTTATTTTTTTCGACAGTCATCTAACCTACAATTGTTTGGACAAACATTTCTTTGTTGTAATATTTGAACTGTATTATTATTATTATTATTATTATTATTATTATTAACTCAATTACAGCATTTCAAAGGAATTAGATCATGTGAACTGTGTTATGTTATGTTATGTTATGTTATGATGCCAGCTTACTAAAAAACAAAGTACAGGAAATGTTTTTATTCATTTGATCAGTTGTTTTCATTTTACCAAAAACATCTGTTGTGCTATTTTTATAGCTACTGTATGACTATAAATAGTTATATCTATTTATAGTTAATAATACATGGGTGTGTCATATGTGATTCCATGTAGGCGAAACACTTATTTTTAGTAGATTTAAGTAAACCCTAAAAGTTGTCTGATTTAGTCATTGTGGTCTGTTGTGCTCACTGATGTTGTGTGATGGTGATGTCAGAGGTGGTGTGTAAACTGGCACATGCAGACTGCTGTGAGAGGCGCTGCAACAGGTGTCTGTGTCTGAGCAGGACTGAATCTGTCAGTGTGTGAACACAACACAAGGTCTTTTTTCCCCATTGTAGGCAGAGTAGTGTTCCTGTATGTGTGTGTGTGAGTTTGTGCAGTGATTGAGAGGGAGTCCCAGACTCCCACATGAATAATTTGTTGATTAGCATATGGCATTGAGACGTCTCTCAATGCTCGCTTCTCTGTGTTATATCTGGATGTTTCTGCAGTGTTCTCCAAATATCAGGAAAAAGCAACCCCTCTTTGCTTTTTCAATCCCCTGGTTTATAGTTATTGCTGTGCACTTTCATGTCAATTCGACAACTATCTAGTTTACACTCATTTTTATTTGAAAATTGTTTTCCTGACCAGAAAGCTCAAAGGGCCAGCGATGAGGAGTGTTGGTAATTTGTTTTTCATTGATCAGTTATCAATATCCCAATAAATACCTCCATGTTAGACTGCAAAAGAGATGAGAAGGTGCCTCCAGATTCCTGTGGGCTCATTTACAGATTATTTCAAGTCATTTCAGGTTCATTTAAATTGAAACTGAAAGAGGTGATTTGTTAACTCTGTATTTACTCCATCTATTTCTACAAGTTTAACCACTCATGGATTTTCTGAGCAGTTGTGAACTTAATAAGTGACCATTATGTAATTGACAGGATAATCAGCCAGTCACATTTTATTTTATTTTATTTTAAAATTTGTTTATTGAAATAATAAAATAAGCTGAAATAAAATAAATATTCAACTTGAAATTTGAAAATAAAAAAAATAGCTGCCTTGTCATCTAACTGAAATTGAGTTGAATTGCTAAAATTACTAAAACTTCACATAAATGAACTAAAATTCAAATGAAAACTGAAAATATAGTAAATAAAAGCTAATTTAAAATATGAAGTGCTCTAATAATATACAAATAATACTAAACTTATTATATACATTTTTAAATCTTGGATTTTTTTCATTATTTTATATATATATATATATATGTATGTATGTATGTATGTATGGATGTATGGATGGATGGATTGATTGATTGATTTAGTTTTTTTCTTACTACTTGAGAAAATTGCTCCTCTTTTTCCAGAGTCCACAAATGCCACACACATCTTTAAACACCCCTAATCTTGAAAATGTGGTTGTTGCCATCCTCAGTAAGAATAATAAGCCACCTGAGATAAATGGCACAGGTGGGGATTGGGGTTTGTCCCGGGTCATGGTGCTGCAGGAGATGGTGCTACACAGCTGTAGAGCACCCTGTTACATAAGCAAAAGAGAAAATGATGCATTCTGGCCCAGTAAACGGCACAAGCATCAAATCTAGAGTTCAGGAAGCTCACCCTCCCATGACATGCACATATACTTTACTACATTATTCAGAATGATTCATTTTTTTAAATGGTTAATATTAACAGGACCTGAGATGCCTGGTCAGTCAATTGAACTGGCATATGTCTGTGTATAGTTTAAATCAACCGGTAAATAGACTTAAATACAAGACTTACTTGCCAAGACTTTGTCTTTCTCTGTTCATCTGTTCTTTCTCCACTCACTCTGTTGTAAACCGGCATAAACACATCTCATCCTTGCCAGTAGATTCCTCCACCTGCTCCGCCTGTGTTGTATCATCACAGCCCAGTGAGGTGCTCTTTGACCTTGTGTGTTTTTAATGCTCGCCTCCCCTACCTCTAACAGCTTTGAGTCGAACACAAGTTAAGACACATATCATCACCACTATGTACATAAAATCTACACGAAGTTAAATGCTTTTATAGATATGAATTGACAGACAAAAGAAGTATGTTATGTACATAAAGTGTTGATAATATCATACTTCTCATAAGTGTGGGGTTGGTAAGACTTTTTAGCTGATTATGAAAGGAGCCTCTTGTGCTTCCTAAGGTTACATTTATTAGGACTAGTTATATTTATTTATATAGCACTGTTTCAAATGAGTTTTACAGATATTTCCGTTGCATGCATCCTCTTTCAACAGGTGAAGATGATGTGCGAAGTGATGCCCACGATCAGCGAGGACACGGCGATGAGCCAGCGTGGCTCCCAGAGCAGCGCCTCCGACCCTGACTCGCATTTTGAGCAGTTGATGGTGAACATGCTTGATGAGAGAGACCGTCTGTTAGACACCCTGAGAGAGACACAAGAAAGCCTGGCCCTCGCCCAGGAGCACCTGCAGGACGTCATCTATGACCGGGACTCACTGCAGCGTCAGCTCAGCTCCGCACTGCCACAGGTACGCCAACTGCACCCAAACTGTGCTGTTGATTAAGGAACTCATGTAACTATTCTTCTGACTTTAGACAAAAAGTCTGGTCCACGTATCAGCTTGTTCCAACTTAGAAACCTCCCTTTTTAACAAGAAGAAAACTCTTAAGCTTAGACATCATTTTCTGATAAGGATATCGGAGTACCGGCGTTGTCATGGAAAAAATGATAAATATCAATTTCAGTCTCAAACCTTTGCTAAAAATTGTGGTACATTTTTGTGGTACACAGCTGAGAGACTGTGGAATACATGTGTACGTCACAGCTGGCAGAGTGTGATTGCAGCAGCTGAAACTGGTGACACCAAGTCTCTCCTCCCAAACAAAGAGGACTAAAAATCACCAAGCGCAGTTCTCAGCTGCACTACTACTCAGAGACATGGGAAAAAGTGATGGCTTACGTAATCACGACTAAAACCAGATTAGCTCGACGCTCAAAGGAAAAGTGTATCAGTAATTCTAGTCACAAGTCCTTAGCGTTCTCCTTCCAGAAGTCTCTGTGGTCCTGGCGGAGAATAAAATAAGGTTTTGTTGTGTGGTAGTTCTCTCTTGTTCCTGGTGGAGACACAGTTTTGGTGCTGCTCGCTGTACTGAGGGCTACGGCTGTATGTTTAACACTATGAAAAAGGGGTACAATGTTACTAGAACATGAAAAAGTTCTTGTATTCTAGTGAAAAAATGATACTTTAATCATGTAAATTACAGACATTTGCATATGACTGATCTCTTGCTGTTTCACAGTCCAGCGCTACATACTTATTTTCCAAGAAGAATGGCGTCGTAGACCAAAAATGTATTGATAACAATGTTTTTATTGTCTTTGTTTACTGATCAAATTTAAATGAGATGTCTCTTCTCTCAATCCAGACCTTACATGCATGCGGACGACTCCATCAATTAGCGTGGCAGCGCTTTATTATCTCTAGCCACATCAACTCCATGCTAATGCTTTACGAGTCTCTTTGGCGGAAGATGTGTACCAGCAGGAAAGCCATGTTATTATGAGCTGCTGTAATTGAGAAACCATGAACAGTGTCTGCTAATGTTTTTTAAACGGCATTGAAATAGATTTTATTCACAGTGATTGTTTGGTGGTTTATAATGGCCACTTTACACAGTTTACACTAATTGCATGATGGATGCAGGCTTTTGCTTAGTTGATAAGTTAAATATCAGTTTATTCACAGCTTTCACTAAGGGTTATTAAATGTAATTATTGAATTTTATTTCTGGTTTTGTAGTAGTGGCTTTTCATACCTCCTTTGAGCTCATTGTGTTCTCATTGAGCTCCTCAAGCGTGACTATGAATATGAGGGGAAAAAATATATAATTCAGTTGAAACATCACTTGAGAGGTGGCAACACCATTTCTGCACTTTCTGCGATTGGCCGATTGCCTTTTAAACTTTTAAAACATCAGTTTGGAAATGTGTAATATGAAATGTAAACAGGTTGTCTGAATGTGATCCACAGTGAGCAGACGTGGAACATTACTGAAACAACATTTTGCCCTCGTTTAGCGCTTGACAGCATCTGAGGTTTGGGCTCGCGGTTTAGACCGTGCGTTAAATCTGGGCTCTGATGAGAAGGGAGATGAAATGGGTTGAATTATCGCTGCAGGGTGAACTCGGCTGCAGAGGAAGAGGAAGAGGAGGAGAGACAGGAAAGTGGGGAGGAAGTAGACGGAAGGTGGAGTGATGCGGAGAGGAAGTGGCCTGGTTTTAGCCACATGATGTAGCTATTCGTATCTGATATAAATCTGATACCGCTTTATTTCTCTCTCACACACACACACACACACACACACACACACACACACACACACACACACACACACACATTAACATTCAAAAGATGCCCTGGGGTCAGACTGTGATGATATCATGCATGGTAATATCTTGCGTCCTTCTTCACAGCAACAACTCTTACAGCAAACCTTTAACTGTTATGCTAAGAAACAGGACACAAATTGTAATAACTTTTAATCATTGCGACTTTAACAACAACACTAAAGTTCTGGTCATTTATAGTGTGCATTATACTTAAACACAATCATTACTATTGATAGTTCCTTTTAAGTGACTGCTCAATTTACCAGCTGTGCTTTAGTGTTTAAAAGAGGTGAATTGCATCTCATAACATATAATCAAAATTATAGTTTTTACACCCCCCCCCCCCCCCCCCCCCCAGTTTTATTACATAGTAGTTCTTAAGTCATAGTCCATTTAATTCTAAGGGTCAGACAGACAGGACAGAGTCACTGAAAACTACATTAAGATCCCTGTAAGGGTGTTTTTGCTGCTGGGGTTAAACAGCTGTCTAGATCCACCTGTTTTCATGTCCTGTGTTGCTCTTTCGGTTTGTCTCATAGACTCCTGTCCTCTGTCTGTGTGGTTCAGTTTTGCTTACTCATCAGACCAAAATGTGCACACATTAATGCCACCTTTGAGTCTGGGTCAGCAAGTTTAAGAGAAAGAGAGAGAAAGGAAGGGTCGTGGGTCCAACCTCAGAACACCCATTGGTACCCTTCATTGTCCAAATAAAACAAACAAATAAAAAGCAACTTCAATTGTTGGTTCGACTTCACTAGATTACCCTCCAGCTACTCATAATGCTGCACCATCCCTCTGTAATTGTCAGTAGGAGGAGGTTTTCCTTGAAGGATTTTGCTCTTTGCTAGTGACCGTTTTGGACTGAATGCATAATGTTGATGGCATGTTTTGATATTTGCCTTGTGCCGAAATGTCAGTTCATGGGCTGAATCCAATTCGGGTCATATGATGCGATTTACATTTTTCCTTTCTCTTTGGAGTGTTAAAAGCTCTTGGTGCATGAAGTGTCTACATCACTATGTGGAAATATTTGTGTAATGCTGCCCAAATGTTCACGCAAAGAAAGAAGGCATACTTTCAGTAACCTAGTGTTGAAGCAGTCATGTCAAGGAGATGCTGTGTGTTTCTAGGCGAAAGGAAAAGCACTTTATTTGGCCTTCCGAAAGTAGATGCATTTAGGAATCTTTAAGATTACTTACAACAGAACAGCAGCACGTTTTCTGAACGACTGGGAGTTAATTCTGACTTTGCTATGACAATCTGGCACCTCTGAATCATCTACTGTAAGTATGTTTTATTAGTTTAAGTATTTGCTATTGACTGTTCAAATGTATTTTGCCAATAGTATCTGTGTGTGTGTGTGAGAGAGAGAGAAAGAGAGAGAGAGATGGTCACACAGTGGAGTCCGCTGTCTTAAACGTAAACTGCAATCAGATACAAGCTTCATCACGGTTTCTGTCACGCGACTCTGGTCTTTATATTTATTTTGAAAGATGAAGCTCGCGATTATGGAAAGGGCTGTAATATTTCCGACGTGTCCTTGCGGTGTTTGGCCAACCACAATGCACTGGGTCAGTTGGCCAATCAGAGCAGTCTGCACTTGTCGGAATGGGGGCATTGTAGAAAATTACGCGTTTAAGGGGGCGGGACATAGAGGACCTACAATAACGTACAGTATTTAAAAAAAATTTGTTTTTTTGAACATTAAAGCATGTCAATATATTCTGCTACACCAAATACACAAAATAATGATCTTTAAATAAGCATCATATGACCCCTTTAAAATAGGTGAACAAATATGCTAAATACATGGTTTTTCTTTTTGTTTAGTTTTTTGGCCTTCGGATAAAGTCATGATTAAATTGAGGTAGTGCCAGATCTTTTCTTCTGTAAAAAATGTAGTGGGGACTTCTACAGTCTTGAAAATAAGGTTCCAAACATTTTTTTTTTTTTGCCCTGATTCCACTGAAGAGCCATTTTGTTTTACTCAAAGAAACTTTTTTTCTCCCTATTATTGAGATTAATATAATTTGTGAAAGGTATAGTGAAAAAAATAGTGTTGCAATTATTTTTGATTGTATTTGTCTATATTTTAGGTTGTATATTGATGTAATATAATTTGTTCAGCAGTGTTTATTACAAGCCATGTGAGAAATAGGTGACTTTTCAGAGTAAATCATGAGTGTGCGTGATTATTAGCCCAACCTTATTAGCCCAATTTTTTTGATGTTTTAAGAACAATAGTCTTTAATCATGCATAAAGCATGAAAAAAAAGGAAAAATAGTCGCCGAAAACCAAAAGTGAATATTAGGGACCTTCAAACAAGCAAACACTAAGGAGGAGTCAAAACAACACCAAGTTCTAGTATTCACCTTGAAAACTCCACAAAAACAATCAGAGAGAGCTTCACAAACCCCCATCCATGAAAGAGCTGCAATTGCAGTTATTCACCAACACCAGTACTAAACTTTGAAAATGGGTGGTTAAATCCTGGACAGATGGAGCACCACGATGAACATCTGCCCTGGCCAGCTCAATCACGTAACTAGAATACTATCAAACCATTGTGGACCGTTTTGGAGAGAAGAGTGAGAAGATTATCTCCTCCAGCATATCTGAAGCAATATCTGAGTCTATTCTAAGAAGGTTGGAAATTAAAGGCAAATGGTTGTAAAACACCTTAATAAGGAAATAGTGCCTATTTCCCAGGTGTTCACATTATTTTGTCCAACCACAATATTTTTTAAAAACATTTTCCACTGTAAAAAACATTTTGTCCAGTTGAATTGGTTTAAGGTTTTTCATGGTACCATAGAGGCTAATAAAAAAAACTTTGAAGAGGGTATACATTGGATGTTAATTGGATTTTGAGATGTGGATGTTGAGAGTAAAAGTTTAAGGCTGGTGATTAAGCACACTGTACTTTACAGTGAAGTCTGTCGTTTTCACTGAAAGGTCCAGTTATGATATTTTGATTAAAACAATATGAGGTCAAACCATTTTTTAAAAAAATAAAAAGAATAAACATATATATGGATACATTGTTTACAATAAGATCTGTAACATGCATTTAGAAATTAAGGTAAATTTTCATTACATTCTGACAACATTGTCTACACACTTTAACTTCCGTAAATTAAACCATTTCTGATTGAAACTGAATATCAGTGTGAAATACAGGGCAGGACTCAGTTTTATCCATCAAGAATTGATTGGATGGCAAAAAAGTGGCGTTTTGTAGCAGAATGGTGTTGGTGTGGTGTAATAGTCCTGTAGCATTCATCAGCAACTGAGTCATTAGAGAGACACAACATGTCAATTTACTGAGTCCCCCATCATAAATCAAACATGTCTTCCTCATTTATCATCATCCAGTCTCTTGCCGTCCAATCAGTGCGCAGGATTGTGTAGTCATGGAATGTATCATTAGGATATGGGGAGGTTTGATGGGCTTGTGGAAAGTCAGATGATTAAGTGACAAAGCACATGAATAAATTCTTCTTATCTCTCTCATTCTCTTTCCCTCCTTGCTTCGGTCTCATCCTCTTCCCGTCCTCTGGGCTCATGCAGTCAGCTGGTTTCCTCCAAGGCAGCACATGATTCGATGTGATCGTCAGTTATTGTTTGTGCCCTACTTCACTCGACCCCTAGGCCACATGAACACTTCATGGTACAGGAAGAGAGTGAGAGAGTGATGAATCCACAGGGGTTGAGGAAAAACCATAATGTCATAATTGGTATTTGTCTAAATGTTGTTTTGTGTTGAGTTAATTCATTTCCATGTAAAATTTGTCATGTTATGTTTTAATGCATGAATGACACATCAAGTTGTGCCATGTAATTGTGTCTGTTGGGAAGCTAATGCAGTTCTATGCCATCAGACTAAGGCCCACTCCCAATTCTACCCCTTAGCCCTTCCCCTTGTCTCGATTCTCTTTTGGTTGGAGGGGTAGGGGTAAGGGGAAGGGTAAGGGGAAGGGCCAGATAGCCCTTATAAAATGAAGATTTTTCGGGACCACACTTCAAACGAAGGGGTATGACTTATCTCGGAAACATGGCTGCTACAGCGAACAAAAAGACACATAAATGTAAGCTTTTTTGGCATAAATAAAGATTTTAACAAAAAGTAATAATTTGTTTTATGTTACAATCAATTGTGAGTTCATATTAACGGTCATGTTACTCAAAGAAATGTTTGCAAAAAATCGCTAATATTTGCCAACGTCATATCATTACAGACTGCATGATAGTGCCACAGCATATGTCTGATCAGGGCGATAACTGCCGTAGACTAATCCCCCCAATAATTAGAAATTGCTAGACCATTTTCTCAAACATTGCTATTCAAGAGAGAGAAAGAGAGAGAGAGAGAGAGAGAGAGAGAGAGAGAGGAATGGAAGTTGCGTGTATTCGCGTCTGTGCGTTTATCTTTTTAGAGTGAGTTTACTTAAAAACAGCGATTGTATCCTTTCGTCGCTGGAAAATATAACGTAGCGATTCAGTATTTAAACTGTATTTAATAAAAGTCGTGGGGCAGCGTTGACAAGATTATTTTCTCCTGGATGTGTGAGCTGCGTGATTTCCGATATATGTGTGTTTGTCAGTAAGCAGCTCATTAATACAGAAAGATAATTAAAGGCTCTAATGCACACCAGCACACCAGTATATGTGTGTATTGTGTAGACGACGAATGATGACGTGTGACTGCATAGTAGTGGTGTCCCAAGCCTTAGAGGAATATTTTCTCCCCTACCCCTTGACACTCTGTTTCAAGGGACAAGGGGAAGGGTTAGGCGGAGGGGTAGGGGAAGGGGTAAAAAAATAGAGCGTTAATAGAAAAAAATTGAGCGTTTTCGCACCGAAGGAACTGAGTGCGATTTTAGTGCCAGACTGCCTTCTTCGAGAACCAAATTAGCTCCTACTCCGGAGCAGGGTCTAACCGGCACAACTGGAAAACCGTGACATAAATAGACACTGATTGGCACGTCGCACACAAATGACATTGATTTACATCACGTCCTAGTACACAGGGTCGGTGTGAATGCAACCCTTTTGTACTAGGAAATAGTTTGTGCAAAATCGTCCCAGTACTTTAGTACTGTACATTTAGTTCTTGAACTAAAGCGGTGTGTACGGCCCTATTTATAACCAACTTTGTCCCATAAGGGTAAATTATTTTTGGCAAACACACACAATCAAATGCTTTTTCAGAAAAGAAGTGAAAAGGTCTTACTGTTTCAAAAAAACATTACAAATCTTTATGAACATTTAATTTCTTCTTCTGCTACTATATTTGATACGGAATTCACATGTGAAAATGTCTAAAACTTGACACAAATTCAGATGCAATTTCGCTGCCTGGAAACTATGTCTTAGTGTTTCTAAAATAATTTTTTTTTTTACAAATTTAAACAATTTTTTTTGAGCTTCTTTCCTGACTTCTGGTTGTTGTTGGACCACATCCTCCAAACTAGCATACAATAACGTCCCCCAAATGGTTGACTTTCACAACAACTTATTCTTAAATTCTTTGTCACTGTCCTCATCCTCACTGCTTCTGTCCTTCTTGATCCTCAACTTCTTCCTCATTCTAATTTTCTGATGCTCTCCTATCACTATCATCAATACCTTGTGAAATAGGTACAGATCTGCCGTTCTTTTTTCCCCAAAAAAGTAAAAACATCAACGTAAAACACATGAATAAAGGCTATTATTCTATATTCCAGTGCTGATCAATAGTGCCAGCTACACAAAATTAGCATCCCATAGAAAGATTAAGTCAGTTATGCATGAAGGACAGATTTTTTTGGTCTTTTAGTTATTGTTTTTATAAAATGTGTGTTATATATATATATATAAAACTGAATTTATAAGCCTTTTCTAGTCAAAATTTGCTCACATATGGTGCCTTGAGAGTATGTGCGCTAACATTTGCTAATGTCTCCTTTCCTACCTTGTTGCCAAAAATATGAAAATAGACATTCGTTTTACTGGTTGAAGGGGATGTCGTATGACAATAAAAAATATATAAATTTATCTGTATAAACTTTTTTTTTTATACATTTATTTCAACCTCATTAATAAAGCAGTCCTAATACATTCCAAACACATGCATAGAGAATATTCTTACATAAATAACAAATACAGTTCTTTATAATGCTGTATTCCTGCTCATTTATATTAAATTAAATATGTATCTAATTAAGGAGTCAAGTTCAGTGAGTTCTTGCTCAAATTATTCCTCCTACACAATGATTCTTACCACTAAAAGACTAATTTTCCTGAGAAAAATAACTTATGTTGTTCCTTTTTATTTGTCATCCACTCTTGCAACTTCCGCTTTTACAGTATGTTATATATTTAATGCAGTAAGAAGCTCTCTGTCTTTCAGTGTGCACATATTGACAGTGCTTATTAAAATAGAAACTTGGGCAAGGACCAAAATAGACAATGACATCTCCATTCCCTATTTAATTCTCTTATCGCTTGGCCACTCATATGAATGAGTGCAAGGCAAGTATATATTAATTTGGAAAAACATGATGGTGAGTAAATAAATGAGTTTTAATTTTAAGATGAACTATTCCTTCCAAGTAGACTGTAGCAATGAAGAGCAACTTCTCAAGTGCTTTACATCCCTGTATGTGAGCAAATAGGTCCATTAGCCCAGTGCATCTGGAAACATTAGAGATCAGTTCTCACGGTTTACAATCTTGTAAACTGATATAGAAGGTTACTGGGTGGAAATTGAGTAAGGCATGCCATTCTAATGAAGCATTCACTTGAAAGTTGATTTTTGTGCCTTATAAGGACAGATTCTGCAGTTACCATCAACTGATTGGCTTTAAGCCCTCAGTGACATCAGCAGTCTGTGTGACACCTTTTATGAGCGTGACTCATAGGTTTAGCTGTGATTTAGATTTAACATATGGTGGCTTAATAAAGCTTTTAGGATGTTTAACCAGACATATTGACCAATTGAACAGTGAATGATGTAGAATATTGTGTTATGATTGCATTTAACATCCATTTTGCTACTTGGATGTGTTAGGAAATCTGACCTTCTTGGCAGAGTAGGAAGTCTTGACGTCATTGTACTGACATCTTTCACCATTATAAACCAAATTAATGTTTTTATATTGCAGCATGTGCTAGTATTTTACTATTCATAGTCTATTAATTGGTTATTACCTATTTATAACATAGTAATAACGTGTAATGTGACTTATGGAATAATGGCTTATTATTCAAGATTGTACAAAGTAACTCCATGAACATGAAAGCTCTCTATTTAGGCTAATTAGGGATTTGTTGTATAAATGAATGATGTAATCGATCGAGGCCATAGCGTCACAGATTTGATCCGTCTCAAAGTGCTTCTAACCAAATCAGCCATGTCCGTTTTTATGAATAGCATATATAGAACTACTGAATAGAACTACTGATTCACATACATAGAATGGTAGCTGATGTTTTGTGTGTGCAGCTGGCCATTAATGGATACCTTTTAACTTCTGACTGCCTCACTTCGGTGCCATAAATAGATGGTAATGTCACAAACAGTTTGCTTGGAATGCTTAAGTAACAACGGGAGATTCAAACGGGTACAGTTTTCATTCAAGCAGCCATCACGCGTTTCAATACTGTTGCCTTTGCTGACCATTTGGCACTGCAGAACTTAACATCAGGAGTGTTATGAGAGCCACAAAGCCATAAAACGGATTGAATTTAGCCTAAACATCAACAGATACATAATATTGGATTTATTTGTCTGTTATTCCCATACAAGCTAGGATTAAAAGAACAGAGGAATGTTTCAAATTCCTTTATCCCTACAGCTGTTTTGAAGCCCGCATACTGTCTTTTAAACATGCACTAATATTAAGCTTTCAACAGCTTCTGCTGCCCTTATTGCCACACACTTAATGTCCCTCAAAGAAAATAATGCTTTATATATAAGTACATAATTGTGGCCTTTTTTAAGACCAAGCTGTTTTTGTTTTCTAGGGTTGACAGACAAGAAGCAAAAAGAAATTTGAGTTTCTTGAAGTCAAAACTTGGATACAATAATATTTTTTGCAAACATTTACATGTGGTTTGAAATCAGTCTAAATTTTTTTTTTTTACATTTTTCTCCCTATTTATTTCTTTTTCAGTTTGAATGGTTAGTTTGTTTAGGTGTTCACGACATTTACAGTAGTTTGTAAAGCTGTATTCATATTTTCTAGTTTTCCATTCTCTCTTTTAACATTAACGGATAGTCTTTTTGTTCACCTTTTTTTTTCTTTTATTAGGTCATCTGTTCTGACCGCAGTCGTTTTTGCTAGCACATTCATTTTGCTTGTCATAATAAAACAACAAAAATGTATAACATTTAACTTGACTATCAAACACAACTTTGAAGGCATAATTATCCACAACTTAAAATCTGGATGTCATTTTAGGTTATCCCACACCTGCCTTACTTTCTTTTTCAGTGGCACATAAAATAAGATATTTTGCCAAAAGGTAAATGGGGTTTTCAATTTTATTCAATTCAGTTCAAGTTTATTTGTATAGCGCTTTTTACAATACAAATCGTTACAAAGCAACTTTACAGAAAATTATGTTTCTACAATATTTAGTAGTAGCTAGTAGTTTGTTCACGTTTGACAGGATTTTAGAAAAAATAAAAAATAATAATAATACAAGACGTAGTCAGCTAGACGATGAACTATCAATATTATTAATTAATAGTAATTATATGATGCAGTCACACATGTAGCAATAATTGTTAGTTCGGTTGTTGATTCAGGGTTAGGATCATCTGGGGTCCTCTGAGGGTCAGCATCATCTCTTCTCAGGTGTTCTGGATCCAGACTGGAGCTTGTGTAAATCCTAGTGGCAAAACATAGAAACAAAATAGAGACATCATTAGCATAGCTGCTGATCCAACAAAGTAAAATTAGTTTAACCCAAGCTAAAGAATAAAAATGCACATTTGATCAGATGCAACTACACTCACAATTTAAAAGATACATTATTCGTATGCTTGGCGAAAGAGATGTGTTTTTAATCTAGATTTAAACAGAGAGAGTGTGTCTGAACACCGAACATTATCAGGAAGGCTATTCCAGAGTTTGGGAGCCAAATGTGAAAAAGCTCTACCTCCTTTAGTGGACTTTGCTATCCTAGGAACTACCAAAAGTCCAGCGTTTTGTGACCTTAGGGTGCGTGATGGGTTGTAGCGTGGTAGAAGGCTAGTTAGGTACGCAGGAGCTAAACCATTTAGGGCCTTATAGGTAAGTAATGATAATTTGTAACTGATACGGAACTTAATAGGTAGCCAGTGCAGAGACTGTAAAATAGGGGTAATATGATCATATTTTCTTGACCTGGTAAGGACTCTAGCTGCTGCATTTTGGACGACCTGTAGCTTGTTTATTGAAGAAGCAGGACAACCACCTAGAAGTCCATTACAATAGTCCAGTCTAGAGGTCATGAATGTATGAACTAGCTTTTCTGCATCAGAAACAGATAACATGTTTCGTAGCTTGGCAATGTTTCTAAGATGGAAGAATGCAGTTTTTGTAACATTGGAAATATGATTTTCAAAAGACAAATTGCTGTCTAATATAACACCCAGATTTCTGACTGTAGAGGAATTAACAGAACATCCGTCTAGCTGCAGATTGTAATCTACAAGATTCTGTGTGGTGTTTTTTGGTCCAATAATTAATATCTCTGTCTATATAATGTAATGTCTTATCCGAATTTAATTGGAGAAAATTATTTGTCATCCAATCTTTTACATTTTTAACACACTCTGTCAGCTTAGATAATTGAGAAGTTTCATCTGGTCTCGTTGAGATATATAGCTGAGTATCATCAGCATAACAGTGGAAGCTAATTCCGTATTTTCTAATAATATTACCAAGGGGCAACATGTATATTGAAAATAGAAATGTTTTAAATGTCATTTGAACCCTGTTATTATTCAGAATGTCTCTTTTTGTGTTCCAAAGAAATTACAATATATACAGATTTGGAATTTAATCAGTGAGTAAGAATTTTCATTTTTGGATGAACTTTCTAAGACAATCATTACTTGTTTAGAGGTGCATGTGTTGTTGTTCTTGATGTAAAACTGACATATATGACAAATTGCATGATGAAAAAAAAGCTCATGAAATCCAATCTGATCTGACTGAGACATCAGTGAAAGCCCAAATATATCAGATTTGAAAATCACATATTATTATAGTTTATATCAGTTTTGTCACTATCTGTTTTTTTTTTTTGCATTCACAAGAATATTAAACCGATTTTTAGTAATTCTAGTCTGAACAAGGCCTAAGTTGTTGAAGAAAATCTCTTGGCATTGTGTGGATGATTACATCCTTACTATGCTAACTGATGTAGATAACCACTCTTAAACATCAGATTTGAAAATGAATTAGAATTGATTTAAGTGTGGACACATTTGGCTTTGTGGTTATTTTAGCACACAACACATATAAAAGTCTCATTTCATAATGCTGATTGCCTAAAAACTAGATTCAGTAGTGATATAAGTAATTACCAGATGTGTTTTTCTTCTTTCAGTATTAGCTGTATGGTTGAACTCGTTCATCAAACTCTTGTTACCCAGTCCGTTGGTTTGAAAAGCAGCACTAAAGGGATCAGATCTAGCATGCCTTGATACTTATTCAGGGATTTTTCCTGAATAATTCATACGTTGTCTTTCCCTGATCACAGCATAGGGCTTGACTCCAGATAGTTGTGATGAATACTCAGTTAGCATTCATGTCTTTGGCTACTGAGCTTGTCTGTCTCTCTTTGTTCTTCCCCTCTCTCTCCTTCTTTCTCCCTGAGCCCCTGTGTTGTGATAATTACAGCCTGGCTCTCTTCATCGCCAGGACTTCTGCCCACCCACAGTGGGCACAGCTGTTAGACTCGTACATTGAAGTGCACAGGTACTCCACCGCACCAGTCGTCTGCTGCTACCCCTCCGTCTGCAGACCCCCACCTCATCATTACAACCTGTAACCTTTAAAAACCACCTCTACGAGGGACTGATTGTAATTCCCCAGCTGGTGCACAGGTGGAGTACAGGTTAAGAGGTACAAGCGGGATTATGTTTATTTTCATTGTGGCAATGGCCCAGACACTAGCTATTGATTTGTTCTAATGTATTACTTCAGATAAGGGAGATGTTTTTGGCTGCTTCTGCCGTCTCTATGAATTTAATGAATTCTTCCTTGAGAAGTGTAAAAATTGATAGGTCTTTAGAAAGGTGGCGTTCTGAGAGGGTGTTTTGGAAACATTATCGCAACTAAGATGGTTGTAATGGTGTTCAATTTTGAATGCTCTTGTTTCTATTAATCTGCCTCAGTATGCTCTTGCATCTCATATATATGAAGGAATAGGTTTAACAGTTGAGAAATAAAAATGTGAATAAGTCACATTTCGTTTTTAATATGATGAAACCGACATGTAGCAGAAAATGCAAAAACAAACAAAAAAGAAATATTTGCGTGAAATACCTTTTATTTATTCGCCTTTTTTCAATCATGAAATGCTAGATTTATTTACACTGTCTGGCAAATAAAATGCTGTTTCTCTGAACTTTCTGTTTATCAAAGAATCCTAAAAAAAGCAGCACAATTGTTTTCAACATTGATAATAAGAAATGGTTCTTTAGCACCAAATCAGCATATTAGAAGGATTTCTGAAGCATTGTGTTACACTTAAGACTGGTGTAATAGCAGCTGAAAATTCAGCTTTGCATCACAGTAATAAATCATATATTAAAATAGAAAGTAATTATTTGAATTACACTATATTGTTGTTTTACTGTATTTTTGACTATATAAATGCATGCTTGGTGAGCATGAGAGACTTCTTTCAAAAACATTAACAAATCTTACCAACACATTTTTAATGGCAATGTACTGTATGGTATGCAGTATCAGTTCTTCCTCACTATCTTATACATTTGTCAAATAAGCACACTCACACATACTCATTCTTATTTATCTCCTTGTCATCCAATAATAACAGTAGACTCTGCTTTGTATTAACAGACAATCATCAGTGAATGAAACTTATATGACAAAACCAAGCCCCAGGAAAAGCAGAAACAAAGTCAATGCCTTAAAACTAGGATATAAATAAACATGTCTGATATTTGGCTGTCAGGCAGACCTCTCATTCGGTTTCTGGGTGAATGTGCCCATGGCTGTAGACAGATCTCACAGGACATCACAGTCCTCCCTGTGCTGAAACTCTCATTTCCTCATTGACAGGTCAGCAGCATACAGGGATGACTGTTGGTTGATCCTTTGTGGTTGTGCATATATTAGATAGAAGCTGCCTGCTTGCAAATAAATGTACTTGTCTGCTTATCACAGTATGCAAAATCAGTATATTCAAGTTTAGAAGAACCTTCAGTATTCATGAAAGAAAAATGTCCCTTATGCTAAATCATACATGTTTAAACTGCATCCTGTCATATTCAGTATGGGACTTTGGATGCAGCCAGTGATTTTGTGAATGAGCCTGCAGCTGTGTTCACAGATGTATGTTGGAAGCGCGCCACAGGAAAGAGACGGATGAATCTTGTTTTATTCACCTCTCTTACTCTATTCAAGTGGGGTGGAGAGGTGCAGCAGGGGGATTCCTTTTGATTAAATGAATATGCAGCAACGGATCCCACAAAAAATGGAAGTGAAGTCCTAGAACATTCCCACATAATTTTGTCACAGTGATGGAGTCACTTAAGATGAAGACGTGTCCACTCTTGTACACTTAATTACAGCTAAGGGCAAGGAGTCTGGGGCCAGATTCACAAAACATTCTTAATAATAAAACTGATATTTTCTTCTAATTTTCTAACTTAAGAATAAAGTAGAATATTTATTCAACCTCAGGTCATCCAAGATGTAGATTAGTTTGATTCTTCATCCGAACAGATTTGGAGAAATGTAGTATTACGTCATTTGCTCATCAATGGATCCTCTGCAGTGAATGGGTGCCGTCAGAATGAGAGTCCAAGTTAATAGATATGTCTCCAGTCTATCAACTACGGTCTTGTAATATGAAAAGCTAAAAAATGGTGCAAAACAGTCCTATTCTAATATGTCAGTGGATTTTGAAGTGAGACGACAACAGGGGATGGATGTTTTCACTTGAGGAAGCATTTTTATGGATTATGGACTCTTTTGGCCAGAAGCGACAATTTAAAATGTCTTACTGATGCATTTGTTTCTTACAAACACAAAGCTTTTCACTTCAGAAGACATTCATTTGTTGACTGGAGTGGTGTGGATTATTGTGATGTATTTATCAGGTGTTTGGACTCTCATTCTGACGGCACCCATTCACTACAGTGCATCCACTGGTGAGCAAGTGATGAAATGATACATTTCCCCAAATCTAGTAGATTTTTATCGATTTTAGCTCCAACTCCTGCCTTTTTCTTCTTACTAAAAAAAATATGAGAAAATAATTGAGGACTTTTTAAGAATTTTTCAAAAAATGCACTTAGTAACATTCTTAGTGATTGGAAGTTCCAGTGCCAGTTGTCAGAATCAAAATGGGGTTTCTGTAGAAGATTTCCATGTGCAAAAGTATAATTTAAATAAATTAGTATAAATAAAACCTCAGAAAATTGGAAAAGCAAGGTCAGCCAAATCAAGGCATCATCGGCCCCTATGTTTCTCAAAAGGCTCCTGTGGTGGCCATTATGAGACGTATCATTAATGGTAATCATTTTGTTTTGAGATTTAAGTAAAAGTCATTCGATGGAGAGAGGAATGAAGTGAAAGATGTTTGCACATGAGGCCGCTCTGCTGTCATTTAGAAAGGGTGGGCTGTAATGACGGAAGCTGGCACATCTCAAGGGTCACACCCACAGCAATGAGTTCAGAACAGTTTCTAATTCTGGAGGTTAATCATTGTTTGTCTCTGTAGGTTCTTATTTGGATGTTTTAATTTGTGTCCATCACTTATATGTGTGTGTTTTGTGGGGTTGGATGTCTGCATATATGTAACCCACCCTCTGCTTAGCAAGTCAAAAAGCATCTGAAGATCTTTCAGATTAAGGAGGGACCTGTGAATGCTGTTTCCTGGGCTTTCCTTGTCTTGCTTCTGAATGTATGGATTCTAAATAAACTCTTTTTTTCATTTATAAATGTACACTGTTGTTTAAAAATTTGTGATTAGTAAACTATGAATTTATTTTTTTGAAAGAAATTAATACTTTTATTTAGGAAGTGCGTGTTAATTTGACCAAAGTGAGCGTTAATTTGACCAAAAGTGACATCAAAAATCTTTGTTATTACAAAAGATTTCTATTTCAAATAAATGCTGTTCTTCTTAGCTTTCTATTCATCAAAAATCTCTTTTTTTAACATTGATGGTAATAAGAAATGTTACTTGATCATGTGACACTGAAGACTGGAATATTGGCTGTTCAAAATTAAGCTATTTTGTAGAGCTGAAACAACGAATCGATTTAATCGATTAAAATCGATTATTAAAATAGTTGTCAACTAATTTAGTCATCGATTCGTTGCTAAATAACTTTTATTTGCCGTAAGCGGCTCATTTCGTGCATATTTCAAATCTGCGGTGACCAAAGTGTGGCAGTAATGAGCCACCGGAGGTTTTACTCAGCCAGTACAACAGGAGAAGTAGCGAATAGCCAATAGCTGGCCTTGTTTTATGTCACGTGCTTCCCGAGCAGCGTCTCTGCAGCCATAGACTATGTCTGCAGCATTCAGCGTGATGTGGGAGTACTTTACATTGAGCCTTTAAAAAAGAAGAGTAACCTGTAAACTCTGCACTATTGCACTGTTTAAGGGGACGTTCACATATCGCGTCTTTTGCGCGATCAAGTTCGTTATTTCCAACACCGCACCGCATCGAGTTAAAAACATTTAAACTTTTCAGAATGCCGCAACCGCACCGCGGGTCATGTGACAAGAACTAACCAATCAGCTTCATCCTTTCCCGTAACAACGTTAAAAGCTCAGTCAAGATGAAAGGAACAGCTGATCATAGTTGTATATGGATTTCCATTTTGAAATAAATTTAGTAGCAGAGCTACTGCAAGCGATTTTTTTGAGCTACAAATCCATTTATCCTTTGCTGAAATTTCCGCGTCTTCAAGGAGAGAGCAAGGAGGTTGCTTAGCAAAGGCAGACGCCTCAGGGGCGCTTCTGCGCGAGCGCTTTGGAAAGAAGGAGAAAGCGGTGCGCCTAGCGTTTTCCACGCGTTTTAGGCGCGATATGTGAACGGCCCCTAAGACTTTCATTTGTGCAGATTCTCCAGTACAATGTTGTTTGCAAATGTTTAGTCGTAAAAGCTGATAACATTGCTTTTTAACAGTTAACATTTAAAGCTTTACAAACATGTTCCGTGATCAGTTTGTCGTTTACCAGTTCAAAATCCAGTCGTGCAGCCTAATTATGACTGAATGAGAGAGGTAAATGTAGATATTTGAAATGCACTTTTTTTTCTAAGTATTCACTGCTCTTTTTCACACAGCAGGTTTTTTGTGTGTGTCCTATTTTTTTTCTGGACAACCTTCTGATGGATTTTACTTTAAATTGTGAGTTCCATTCAGGTTTCATGCCATTGGCACTTTTTTTGAAGGATTGTTTACAATTTCACAGCAAAAGCTATAAAGCTGTTTCCCAGTAAATAATAAAATACAATGCACTGCAATTTTATTCTGTTTTATCCTTATTCTTCGTGAAAATATTTTCTGAAAGATTCCTTAAGCTTTGTTCGGGATGTTAAACTACTTTAGGAGCTCTAAGGACTGCCATGGTGAAAACATTATTTGAAATCTCCTTGTGAAATTTGCTAGAGTATGGGTCAGTGTTCTGATTGCAGAAGAGTTCAACAAAAGAATTACTAACACAATAAAACAACTCCAGGTATATTTTTGATGAGGATATGACAGTGCAAAATGGTTAAAATCTCTTAAATCTATGCTAAATGATAAAGACCATTTATTAATAATTTACTTGAGGAAAAAATGGAAAAAACTAAAATATAAGTACATAAACCGATTAATCGATTAATCGTAAAAATAATCGACAGATTAATCGATTATCAAAATAATCGTTAGTTGCAGCCCTACTATTTTGTTGCAGGAACTACATTTTATATTATATATGTTTTTTAAATTGCAAAATATTTCACAATATTACTGTTTATAATTTGTCGATCAATTAATTGCACCTTTGTGAACATAAGAAACTTATTTCAAAAGGTATTTGAAATCTTAGTGACCCCCATACTTTTGAACTCTAGCGTATATAATGACATACTGACAAAATGCAAAAACTGGAATACCATAAATTTGTCTATGGTGGGTAAAGAAATAATTACTAGTTGTTTCTAATAATACACCCAATGGATGTCTCTTAAAAATACTGAGTGACTGTTGAGTGTCACTTGTATGACCTGTACTGTTTTCTGCAAACATTCAAGAGAAAATCAGCTAAATAATGCGGACAGAGGGAATATTGCAAATTATAGTGGCATTGCCAATTCAAATATTGGAGACTGTGAAGTGTGGAAAAAAGTCAGTTGTGGTCATTATGGATGAAAGCATATGCCGAGTGAATACATGCATGTAGTCAAAGACAATCTAATGTCAAAATGTAGGCCATTGGGATAGTGACAAACACATGCACAAACTCTGAATAAAAATATATATTATGAAGTCATCCGGAAGTAAACATGATTATGACTAGCATGTTCTCGAAGACAGGTACTGCTGTGTGTGTGTGTGTGTGTGTGTGTGATGGTCAGAATGGAGAGCCTAAAGCATTTAAAGAGGAATGACACAGCTGTATGACTGACAACTGCAGCTCCTGCTAACTAGGTCACGGCAGAGAGAGAGGGAGACACAGAAGGACTGAGAAAAAGTGAGCCTGGGAAGAAAGAGAAAGGTTTACAGAAGCATAGAGAGAGAGTCATCAAGCACAAGAGACCAAAAGTATGTCCACAGCTATCGACAGACCGACTCAGTCTCTTTAAGTGAGCACAAGAGTGTCCATGAAATGGTTTGACAGACACAGTTTTCTTAAAGAAACAAGAAGTTTGGGTGGGACATATACATAAAGGTGTATATACAGGGTGTGTGTATGTATATATATTATTTTTCCAAAAGAAATTCTTACAGAATTGGAACAACTTACTGGGGAGTATGTTGACAGAATTACATTTTTGGGTGAAATGTCTCTTTAAAGTTAGGGTAGGCGATTATGGAGAGGCTAGCAATAGCAGCTAGCTTTGAAAGCATAAGATCCCACCCTCCCTGCAAATCACTCTCCAGTCATGCCTCCAAAAAATAAAAATAAAAGAGGCAGACCAGAGGCTAACCAGTGACACGATGAGAGACGTCGTTGGTAGATGGTTGAATGCAGCGCTGTCAGATAACCTCATGTCTCATTCAGAAAACATTACAGTGCAAAGTGCATAATATTACAATTGTAACTCCTTCTATTGTTGCTCAGCCTGCAATAGCATAATGGAACACACTGATGACCTATCACATCTAGACTAATTTGGTGTGCAGAGGTATGCAAATACATACATTGAATAGCAGGTAGGATAGCATATTGTAGTCCTCGGACCGAGGGACATGATTAGATGAACATTTTATGGTCCTACCCCTTCCACAGATGATATAAATACATGTAGACAACTTAGCTAAGTGATTGCTAAACTTTCAACCAGCGTAAGAAAAATTGTTTTTGAACCAAATTACCTATTACCTATTATACCTATTACCAAATTACCAAATTACCTGCCTTTAAGGTGCAGTCACTTTAGTGAAATTTCAGTTGAATTTTGCTGGTTAAAAGGGTCCATTTTATACTTTCAACAGTGTAGCGACATATTAACTTACATATTAACTTACTTAACACTTACACAGAAGCCACTTTCAAACTATTAGTTAATGCATCAAATTCACGTGACCAACGTTATGCCATTGTGAAATCTTTCACCCTCATTCATAATTCCTGATCACATGAATTTCTATTGGAATTACTGGATTTTGCTTGTTGAAATTAATCAAACAATGGTAAATGTGACCGCACCTGTACTTTAAACAAAACAACAGAATGACATGGAGACTACAACAACATAGCAACCACATAATACAGACTAAAAATCACCCTGGTAACAGCCCACCATATGTTAGCATTGGCGAACAGCACTCTTGTTTTCCACATGAAAATGTAATAAATCTAGATGCTACTTGGTGTTAGAGGGAGGAATATTCTCATTCTGGAGAGTGTTTGATTGGACAAAACTTCGCAAAAGACTCTATACAAGTTGAATTATTTATATTTTAGTCTATTTTCCCCTGAGAAAGTAAGACTGTAAATGTGTGTTTGTTCTTTTCAGGTGTACAGTAGCATATACTTCAGTCTCAAAGCTAACACTCGTGGACTAAACGCCAAAAAATTTGAT
The DNA here is from genome assembly GCF_963082965.1 of Carassius carassius. Taxonomy (NCBI): domain Eukaryota; kingdom Metazoa; phylum Chordata; class Actinopteri; order Cypriniformes; family Cyprinidae; genus Carassius; species Carassius carassius. The sequence continues at coordinate 14,660,636 of NC_081776.1, read as the reverse complement.
TTCATGGGGTCTTGAAGCAACTTTCAAAGCACAGTTTGTCATCACGGAGCTGCCTGCTTATTCTCACGTGACTTTTTCTGGTATGACTCAAAAGGGAGTTTCCTTCTCTGTTATACAATAATCAACGCTGATGTTTTTGTTTGATCAGAGCGTAGCACTCTGGCAGAGCAGATGCTAATGCGCTTTAAATGGGGCTCATTATTGTTGGATAATATTCAGGCCATGCCATGTTGGTAAAACATTTTTTCAGAGCAGCAATCCTTGCACACTAACTGCTAAACTCAAATATAAACTTGCTTTTAGTGGTGGGCCTGATGTGCAGGAGTGAATGCATGTATTTAATGAGTGTGTATGGGAGCAGAATGTGTGTGTGTGTGTGTGTGTGTGTGTGTGTGTGTGTGTGTATATACAAGTGCATCTCAATAAATTAGAATGTTGTGGAAAAGTTCATTTCAGTAATTCAACTCAAATTGTGAAACTCGTGTATTAAATAAATTAATTGCACACAGACTGAAATAGTTTGTCTTTGGTTCTTTTAATTGTGATGATTTTGGCTCACATTTAACAAAAACCCACCATTTCACCATCTCCACAAATTAGAATACTTCATAAGACCAATAAAAAAAGTTGTTGGCCTTCTGGAAAGTATGTTCATTTACTGTACATGTACTCAATACCTGGCAGGAGTTCTTTTGCTTTAATTACTGCCTCAATTCGGCGTGGCATGGAGGTGATCAGTTTGTGGCACTGCTGAGGTGGTATGGAAGCCCAGGTTTCTTTGACAGTGGCTTCAGCTCATCTGCATTGTTTGGTCTCTTGTTTCTCATCTTCCTCTTGACAATAGCCGATAGATTCTCTTTGGGGTTCAGGTCTGGTGAGTTTCCTGGCCAGTCAAGCACACCAACACCATGGTCATTTAACCAACTTTTGGTGCTTTTGGCAGTGTGGGTAGGTGCCAGATCCTGCTGGAAAATTAAATTAGCATCTTAAAAAATCTGGTCAGCAGAAGGAAGCATGAAGTGCTCCAAAATTTCTTGGTAAACAGGTGCAGTGACTTTGGTTTTCAAAAAACACAATGGACCAACACCAGCAGATGACATTAAACCCCAAATCATCACAGACTGTGGAAACTTACCACTGGACTTTAAGCAACTTTGGCTATAAGCTTCTCCACCCTTCCTCGGACTCTAGGACCTTGGTTTCCAAACAAAATACAAAACTTGCTCTCATCTGAAAAGAGGACTTTGGACCAATGGCAACAGTCCAGTTCTTCTTCATCTTAGCCCAAGTAAGACCCCTCTGACGTTGTCTGTGGTTCAGCAAATTCCTTTACACGTCTGTGTGTGGTGGCTCTTAAAGCCTTGACTCCAGCCTCAGTGCATTCCTTGTGAAGTTCACTCAAATTCTTGAATCAATTTTGCTTGACAATCCTCATAAGGCTGCGGTTCTCTCGGTTGGTTATGCATCTTTTTCTTCCACACTTTTTTCTTTCTGCTCAATCTTCTGTTAACATGCTTGGATACAGCACTCTGTGAACAGCCAGCTTCTTTGGCAATGAATGTTTGTGGCTTACCCTCCTTGTAAAGGCTGTCAGTGATTGTCATCTGTCTTCCCCATGATTGTGTAACCTAGTGAACCAAACTGAGAGACCATTTTGAAGGCTCAGGAAATCTTTGCAGGTGTTTATGTCACCATATTCTAATTTGTTGAGATAGTAAATTGGTGGGTTTTTGTTAAATGTGAGCCAAAATCATCACAAAAAAAAAAAAAACAACTTCTGTCTGTGTGCATTGAATTTATTTAATTCATAAGTTTCACAATTTGAGTTGAATTACTGAAATAAATTTAAAATAAAAAAATTAACTTTTCCACTACATTCTAATTTATTGAGATGCATCTGTATATACATTACAGAAATAATAACTTTCAGAACTTTCAGAATTTTTTTTATGAAGCTACACCCAGCATATTAGCATATGACCACCCACATTTACATATCACTGGCTGTTCAGTGTCATTCAACTTGGCAGATCATGTATATGGATTAGCTAGTCATCAAAGTGGTCATTACATAGACTTTCATTTGAAGAGTCAATAGCAAAAAGACCTGTTTAATCAACTCTAAGGGTGCAGTCACAAAATTTTCAAGGGCAAAGTCTAGTGATTTCAGTAAGAAACCCCTCGACTGATTGCTCCATCCAGATATTGCTTCACCGCCTTGACCTTGGTTTGAAAGTGACTTCTGTGTGAGCTGTGCTTCATACATAACTACACTACAGTATGGCAATAGGCCTTTTTTCCCATGCAATTTGTCGAAAATTTTTATGAATTAGACCACAGTGAGTTTGACAAGGGTCAGCAAGAAGGTAGCACTTTTTTTGTGCAGGAAAGCTTGTCTAATATTATAAGTGGGCCTCAGGGGGGAATAAAATGCTTCATAAGAAGATGGCCCATTTATTTTTTAAATTCTCTCATCTTCACAGTAGCTTCTGTTTGACTTGAACTATCTCATCACCTCAGATAAGAGCAGCAGGAAGACAGCAAGAGACAGAGAGAAGCAAATCACCCAACTGGAGGGCATATGTATGTACTTGGCATATGTAATGAAAGAAAGGAAAACAGAAGGGAGTGTGTAATGGATGAATATAGGGAATTAGTTGTCTTTGTATGTGTGTGATATTTATATGACTGCTAATTTGGATCAGCTGTGTGTGTGTGCCGTGACGTCACCACAGTTCAAACGAAGACTGAATATATAATTTGATGCCCTTTTGAACAGATCTGATATTTTGTGTATTTGTATTTTTGTGTCTGATTTGCTAAAAATAACCAACACATGAATGTATGCACAATATGTTTTTGATTCACTAAAAAGAACCAACTCGTTATTCATTTGAAGATCAAACTACACTGCATTGTTTTTCAATCACTATGACTTATTAGTTGAAGAATCAAACTACAGTGCTAGGAATTTATTTATTTTTTTCACTAAAAAGAACTGACTTATTAGAGTTCAAGAATCAGACTACTCTGGCTGCACAGTATGATTTTACATACAAACAACAAGTCAAGAGTCATTTGTTTGAGAATCAGACTACATTGGTCTATCAGTAAGTTTTTTAATTCTCTCACACACACACACACACACACACACACACACACACACACACACACACACACACACACACACACACACACACACACACACACACACACACACAAACTCAGACTACAGGGGCTGGTTCTCTATGTTTTTAAGTCCCTATGTTTTTGAGAATCTGGTTGGGCAGTATCTTTTTGATTAATTAAAAACAATCAACTCAAAGTCATTCTACTGGTAACCGGACTCTAGTGGTTGTGCTGTCTTTTTTGATCCTCTAAAAACCCAACTCAAGAGTCAGGAATTACACTACACTGGTATTGGTACAACCCTAAAATAGCAATTGTCCTTCTCGCCATCAACCAGTGCCTCTCCTTCGAAAGATACAAGATCTTCACCACATTCACTTTGAAGGTGAGAGAAAGAAAGAGGGGGGAGAGAGTGCACAGATGGCTTGTGGGTAATTGAGGGCACACATCAGACAGTGAGAGGGTGTCCTTGACCTTCAGTACTACCACTGGAGTGCCTGAGTAAACCTGCTGAGCAAACACACATACACACTCACATTTTAAAACAGATTTTTGGCAGATTGCATGTGCTTCTAGTAGCATTAACATTTTTTGAAAGCAGACTGTAGCATAAAATTTTATAAGCTCAAAAGAAGAGATAATTTTCAGATCATGCTCTGTTTTTTTTCTCAAATAACCCGTGGCACTGCCTTACATCACCACTGCTGAATGATAGCGGTAATTCTCAGACACGTTATTGAATTGTGCTTGTTTGAGATGGGGTTGTGCCGGCGTATGAGTCAGAGTCCCTCGGCAGACACACAGATTCATGAAGTAATTCTGCATTTGTACCTGTTCTTTCTCTGTGCATCAGCTGATTAGCAGAGTCCATTTGGCGGCTCTCTCTGTGGATTTGGCTTTATTTCTTATCAGAGGAGGACAGTAGGTGGATGGATGTTTGGGAGTGTTCAGCGGAGGTCTTGAACCACAAGTCTGCCCCAGAAGCCTGAATCTAACACACAATCACACACACACTGGAGCGTTTAATCGGTGGAACGGCACTGAACAAGGCTGACCTGCAAATTACATAAGCTCAGCTCGTCCCAGCTTCTGTAGAAGATTCTGTAGTCATCTTCTGTAGTCCTTGCCCTCTTTCTTTCATCCCTTCTCTCTATACATTTCTTCATTTAGCAGAACCTTTTATCTAAAGCGACTTACAAATGAGGTTGCAAGTGAAGCAAATTCTTTGCATTTGTACTTTCATGCATTTTCTTTTGTTTGTTTGTTCTTGTGTATGCAAATGTTTGTTTGTTTTTGTGGTTTGTTTCTTTTGTTAGCATGTTTTTTGGTTCTTGTGTTTGTTTGGTCATTCTTTGGGGTGTGCATTTTTTTTTAGTTCTTTTCAGCTCTTTTTTTAGTTATTAGGTTTGGTTTTTGGTTTTGGGCTCTTATTTATCTTTTGTCTGAGCTGCAATAACATTTGTTCTTTTAAAAGATTTGGTTCTTACGTATGTTTTTTGGTTTTGTTTTCATGTTTGTTCTTTTCTTTGCTTTGTTCTTGTCGCACAGTCTGTTTCTTATGATTATTCTTTTGTTTGAGCTTTCGTTTGTTTTAAAACAATTGTGAATTTGTTGTTGTTGTTGTTCTTTTCACAGTTTTGGTTATGTTTATTCTTGTGTTTTGACACTTGTTTTGGTGCATTCCTTTTTGCTTTCTTTTGTTCTTTTTCACATTAATATTATATTATGTGATACACATTAAATGTTTTAATTTTAGTATCAAGAAAAAGCAACCAACGAATGTCCAGCATGCTCTGAAACTTCCTTAACAGTGTTTTAAAAGCATCCCAGGAGGCACCTCGAGTTGGCTAAAAGAATCTCTAGGGTGTGAAGAGCTGGAATATAGTCAATGAATTCATGAAAGCTGATTGGTTCATGCTGCATATGCTTTTCATAATGGTCTTTGCTTTGTTTAATGTATTTGGTGGCTATATAAATCCCAAAGTTTCATTTCTGCTGTTATATAGTTTGATGTCTTTACTATTTTTAAGATGTGGAAAGAGTAAAAATGAAGAATTAGACAAATGTTTGATTTGTATAGTGTAATTGTTCACAAAATGAAAGAGAGAGAATATGTCTGTGTATATAGTGAGCGTGCTTATATGCATGGAGATTCTTCTAAGGCCAGAGCACCTCAGTTGTTTGTGGCTCTCTCTTGTGGCCAAATGCACAACATGAACTACAGTCCTCTTTCCTGTCTTTCTAGCTTGATCTTGTTTCACATTCACCTGACAGTGGAAGATTTTAGTTTTTGGCAAACAGTTTCTTACCAGCGGCTAATAAGTAAAGTGGGTATTAAGCTCCGTCTCAGTGTATGGTGTTTGTCGTAGAAGGCATGCGTGATTTGCAGCAGTTAAGACTCTTAGCAGTCATTTTGCCTAAGAGGAGATTCAGTGGCAATTTCTTCATGCTCACTGATTCTGCAGTCCATTTGTTCGACCTCTCAATCCAATCAGTAAGTGCCAGTGGCCTAATGGAAACAATGACCATATAGCTAAAAGAACCAAAAATACCATAAGAATTAAACAAAGTATATTGAAGTGTTTGTGAGGATCAACTTGCCATTATTCTTGATGGTCCGACTGGAGGACGGTCATGGTGTTCAGTTTTTTATTATCATGATGAAGTCATGGGATTTTCAGACTTCAGAGGCATTGTGGGAAGTCACAGATATGCTTGTCCTTGAGATGAGTGGATTAGGATATTCAGATGGGAACTTCCTAGTTATAAAATAATATTCAGTAAAGCTCTTGTATCTGCTGATGCAACAACAACAAAAAAAGTTTAATCTTTTATAACTTTTAGCCTATAATATGAATCTAATCCCCATACCCCCGAAAAGAGAAACATCGTTTATGATCACATTTAAATCTCAAGTTGTATATAAAAAAAGATAAGATATATTAGAGTGAAATAATGGAAAGAAAATATGTCTGGCTTCCAATTCGTTAATGATTGGCTCTTATGAGCTGGTTCTTTTAATGTAGCCTTGGCCATTAAAGACCCACATGTTATTGGTGGTCTATTGAGTCCTTCGCTGAATGAACTACATCAGAGTGGTTACTGAATTCGCCTCACTCACTTAACTGCAGATCATTACTTATACTTATGGCTGACTCTAAACGAGAGGGGCAAAAACAGGAAAGGTTTTTTATTTTTTTTATTTTTTTCGAAAACACTGACACAGTTGATGGCATTGCACATCACGCTAAGCTTTGTGTTTTAGAGAGGAGATCATCATGTTTGCAAACTAAGTTCGAAAACCTTTACCATAGACTCATGACATGCAATAATGAAGCTGCTCTAAATGCTCTAAATTTCTTTGCTTTTGTGTTCAGTAAGTGCAGTGGACACTATTAGTATTAATCAGGATGCCATATAGCAGAGATGAGATTGTCTTTTTGTGATAATGATTTACAAGGACCACACAGAACAGTAGCCCCTGTTGTCCTGTTCAGGACTTATTGATGATAGAAAAGAAAAAGCTTAAGTGTGGTTTTGCAAATGATCCTTCTTTTTTTCTTTCTGTCTGTGTCATGCTCAGTATAATGTGTGCATATATGTGTAGTGTACTATGCTAATTTCAGCAAAACTGAAAGGAAGTACAGTATGCGTGGTGGAAGTGCAGACTAATAAACACTTGCCTAAAAACACTGTTTCAGCCCGCCTGCTACACACACACACACACACACACACACACACACACACACACCTTCACATCAACAGTTTCATATGCTTCTGATCCCTAAACTCCCATTATAGCTCTCCTACAATGAGTCAAGTACAAGCAGTGAGTTTACGTCATGGAATTTTCATGTACTGTAGTTTTTCTGGCAGGATACAGAAAATCCATTCCTGTGAAGCAACTTAAGCAAGTAAGTTAATTAAGATGCGAAAGAATGCATATTGCATTGTCTTAAAGAGGTAAAGAACATCTACTGTAACAAGGCTAATGCACTTTGTGTATCAGAAGCATTTAGAAAACGAATCAAATTGAGAGAGATTTAGGGGGGGAAAGTATATTGCAAAAGGCTGTATTCTGGAAAGGGAATCTCTTTGGTGGTGTTACTCTGCCATCTTCAGCTCATAAAGTGGAATGCAAGTTTTTCATAATACATAATACATAATACATTTTTCATAATAGTTACAGTTGATTAAAGTAAAATTCTATATTAATAATTATTTGATAAGTAATTTAATTAAAATATGTGCAAAATTGCATAATTTAAATGAACACTAATTTATTTATGTTGTTGAAATGCAATGTGACTGAAATGTGCATTGACAAGGTTGTTGGTAGATTTTAGAATGACGATTCCTTATAATCAGTCAATTACTAATCTCAAAATTGCCAAATAGCCACATTTTCTGATACATGAAGGTTTTTACCACAGAAGTCTGAGAAATAAACAAGCGAGAAAGCCTATATAAGCCTGAACAAATATGTGAGGAAGAGAAAATAGAATTGAGTAGAAATGGTCAAAGGTGGTCATAAATATAATATATTTTTAAAACTTAAAAAAATATACATATTCATGTTAACAATAACAATACATCAGGCCCTAATTGAACTTTTCAAAATGTGTATCCTCATTATCATAAGTGGCCAGCAGAGGGAGCCATGATTTGTGAAATAGTTTTCCAATACCACTAGCCTGTTACAGGCCAACATCAGTCAGGCAAACAACAGATTCCTTGCATGTACTTAATATTCATTTGCACTTTTGCCTCAGCACTTTTGCTACATCTCCTGCAAGCCTTTAGCGATGCACTCTGTAATGAAGCTTTGAAGAGCCAGAATTAATCAGTTCATCTGGTAGAGCCACTGTGCTCCTCTATTTTTTCTGATATCTCTGCATTACCAGACTGTAATATGAATTATTCCATGTTAGCAGGGCTAAATCAAAGCAGTAATTCATAGGTCATTACTGTCAGAGACTGCCCCAAACTCAGCAACCATCTCTATCAGGTTAAAAGAGATGCTTCTCGTCAACAGTCTTAACAGACAGTTCTTCCCCCTCCGCTTCATTAATCTCTATTGAACACACTATTTACCATACTTCAAAAATGAAGAGTGCACACCCATTTGTGGTGGTGTGGGAAACCATCATGGACCCGTGTCTCGGTGGAAGATATTGTCCTGTCCACAACCTTTCTGGTGCATGTAGTGTCCGAATTTGCGTACTTCATTTACTTCTTAAGTTGACTAAATTAGTATTGCAGGGAAATGTGACCGAGGGTATAGGGGGCAACTCTTGAATGAGGTCTTGTTAATGTCAGAAAATTTGTTGTCATATTCGATGCTAATGAAAATAATCAAGAAACTGTCTGTTTTTTTCAGCCAACTGGCTGCTTTTTGTTCACGTTAGTACACAATGTTATACTCCCTAATCAAACAAAGTGGACTACATTTTATGTAATGTGTCCATCAAGCCCTGTATTATGACTTCTTTCCTGTCCCTGCTTAAAAACAAACAAACAATTGAAACCAGCCTAAGCTGGTGGCTGTTTTTAAGCTGGTCTTCAAAGCAAAAACAATCAACCTCAGCAATGCTATAGCATGCTAGCAACACTTAGCAACATGTTAGAACATCAACTTCCAAGAGCATGTTATAAACAGGCTAAAATATAATAACATGTTAAAATATGCTAGCATAACTATAGACAAGCTACAGAGTTAAGAATGTGCTAAACATGTTTGAAAATGCTTGCAACTTCTAGAAACAGGTTAGAACATTCTAGCTTCATGTTAAAGCTTTTTAGCCTCTTGTCAAATTGTTATCAGTGTACTAAAACAGGTTGCTTCATGTTATAATATGTTAGTAATGTGTAATAAAATGTTATCATGCTAGCAACATGCTAAACTAAGAACTGGCTAGATCTGTTTAAAATGTGCGCTTAAACATGCTACCAGCTATTAAAACAATCAAATCAAGCTTAAAACTTTCTATCTCAAGTGATTCCATCTTCGATTGTTTTAAACTATTTTAAACTTTTGGGCTAGGCTTTCTCAAGTCAACATCAAAATACTCTTTACACTTACACTTTTTTTTTTTTTTTTAATTCGTATCTAGTTTCCATATTGTGGTTGTAATATGAATGGTAAGTATTTTAACGTTTAAACAGCTTGTATTGTGGGAGCCTCACTGTAACCCATTTTGCAAGGAAATTGGGGACAAAATGGCTTTAACTTTTGTAATATAATTTACTGTACCTGGTATAATCCTTTAATATTACAGTAGTTTAATCTAAAATTTAGAGATTAGCAGAATATATACACTTTTAGTGTAGGCCTACTGCATGACTATTCAAATTAGGACACCTCCCTAGAAACTCGTAAGCTGTGTAGGCTTTTGTTTATGATGAGCAAGTTGTTTTTGCCTGTGAATCATGGGTTCAACCCCAGCAGCATCTAATTGAGTGGCCTTCAGATTTCTATTTTCGCCTGCTGTGTGGACACCACCTGCTTACACAGCTCCAAAACGCCCATTTGTTCTGTTTTTGGCAACAAGTTATGAGTTTTTAATTCCATCTTGTAGAAAACAGACACACAAAAACACTGTGCTGAAGGACCGTTGTTCTCCCAAAAGCAGTCAGCAAATGGGAGCGCAGATGCATGTATCATCATTTTGACGGCATTAATGTGAAAGTTATGAGATGATCTCCTTGCACCCACCGAAGAGTGATGACTTTCAACTTGCAAATAAAGTAAAAGCAATCAAAAGCGGCTGCCATGGGGGCGCCCACAGACCAGTGTGAGGCAAGACGAGCAGAGATGTGTTTTTACACTGCTAAAGATTGATCACACTAATTTACAGCAACTTTGCCCCCCTAAATTCTGCTCTTCTGTTGTTTTATAAAGCCACGAGTTAACAAGAACCTACAGTATAATAAAAAGAAAACAAGCAGGCAACTCCGAGGCTTTGAACCATTGCAGATGTGGGGCTGTTGGTGGGTTTTGTGTGTAAAGTGTGTAAAGAGTTTGGTCATTTGTCACTTACTGTTTGTCTTTTTAATGGTGTCCCATACTTGGAATTTGAACTCTGCATTTAACTCATCCAGGTTAACACACACACAGCAGTGAGTAGTGAACACACACACACCGTGAACACACACCTGGAGCAGTGGGCAGCCATTTTTGCTGTGCCATCAGGGGAGCAATTGGGTGTTTGGTACCTCGCTCAAGGTTCTCACCTCAGTCTTGGGTTTTTAAGGCGGAAGAGAGCGCTGTTCAAATAAGGCAGTGAGCATTCTTACTGTAGTTTATATTAAGGCAGCGTTCTGACTGAAATGGAATAAGTGAACAATTTCAAATGCTCTTCATAACTCTGCATAAACTCAAACAGTGTTCCTAATGTGAAACACATAGGAGACAGCAGTTTTAGTGACAGGCCATCTGACCAATCATAACCATGAATCTGCCATTTTGTCCGACAAACAAACCAGACAGGAGAGTAGATTAATGTCAGTGTACTTGAACATTAAAAATGAGGTGTATTGAGATCCTTCCGTAGTTGAAACAAGACACCTCCTGATGTTCATTCATGTGTGTTTCATCCTATAACTAGTAAAGAGGAAGAGGTGATTGATTCACATACTGCTTGAACTGAGGCACTACAGTGATCTGTTACAACACATTAAAGAGCCACAAAATTTCTTCAGAATTATACATTTGAAAGCTGAGACTTGATTTCATACCAAAAGTAACCTCCTCTCTCGTATGCCGGTGCATTGTCAGTTTCCTCTATAAATTTGTCACTGCGTGAGAACATGATGTGTGGTGTGAGAGTGCCTTGGCTTGTCGGACGTAGCAACAGTAACTAAGGAGGGGCATATCCTTAAGAAGGGTCAGTTGATTCCAGTGAAGCTAGATATTAGCATGTTGCTATGCTAACTGTATACAATACATCAAATAAGCATGGAAATATTCATTTTAGATTTTCATTTTAATGTTTTAGCCATTTTATTTTGTTTTATTGTTTTTATTTTTTTTTAATTCCAGTTAGTTGACGAGGCAAAATTTCAATTTAAAATATTTATTTATTTTATTTATTAATTTATCAATAGTCTCCATTTTAGTTTACAATAATGACACTGATAGGAATGGTCTAAAAAGGAAGAGGGACTTTTTAAATACCCTCTCAGCCTCTTTTATGAATTTTAATTAGCTAACAATATTTGCACATGTTAGGTTTTACTGCTTATTGATTTTGCTTCCATTTATTTGATGCATTCGTTTGATTGATTTGTTGTTGGATTGTACTCCCAATCCTAAAGCTGCTGTTTCACATGACTAGCTACACACTGCGGCCAATCTAAACTTTAAAAACAACGCTTATTGCATTTTATGAATATCAATTATCAATTGCATTGATATCATTCATATTTTCTCGTACACTTGTGCACCAGCAATTCACATTTTACAGATTAATACAAAATCATCACCTCATGAGATGGTTATGTTTTCCAGTGAGATCAGGTTGTTATTGTGAAATTATCCCCTTTTTCAGTACTGAATGAAATATGTTTCCATTCTACATTTCTCTCAAATGTATTCATCAATGCATTCTGGGATTGCCTTCACTCCAGAGGATTGATGTAAAACAGCCTTACAATTTGCCCAAACGAGATCAAGCAAGAATTGAAGAAGGAACAGCCATATGATGCTGTAAAATACTGTCTAACTAGGTAACTCACTAGGTTTTAAAATGCGCCCATGGGCCATATAAAACCTCTCTAAATGACATCACTGTTTGTGCATCCCACCCCCCACAGCTCCCTCCATTAAATCACCATTACTCTTACTTATGTGGATCACTAACTCAAGAGGAACATGGAGATCATGGCCGGGCATTAGCAGAAGCGTCTCTTCTCAGGCCATTAGAGTCTCCAGGCGCACATAAATAATCCAGCAGTGATAAACTGCTCTGGCAGGAGAAATGGCAGTGGAAACGCCCCTCTAATTCTATTGTTGCTGTTGTTCAAGCCCTAGTCCTGCATAACCACATTCACATCTTATTTAGACCAAGATCCACCGGGACAGGAAGGAATCAGCTGCTGTTTGGGTTGTTTTTAACTGTCAGACTGACACTATTGAGGCCCCAACCCCAGTCCTAAACCTAATTCTAAAATCTGATTGGTTGATGGGAATATGGATCCAGGACCAAGGATGTAAATCCAGGAACACATTTTTGTTTAATTTGGGTCTATAGAATTTTAAGATATAGTTAACCTATATATATATATATATATATATATATATATATATATATATATATATATATATATATATATATATATATATACATATACATATACATATATATATACATATTTATTTATTTATTTATTAGCAGGTTGCATGTTGATTTAATTCCAGGTAAAAGTAAATTTTCCTAAGGGAAAAAAATTTAAACTGTTCTGTAAACTATATATGAAAAACAACACTGACTAAAAGATCTACCTTGAGATTTATGAATCAGTAACCATGTGTTAAATTGGGTAATCAATATTTTCAGCCAAGGCCTTTTTCAAATTCTCTTCCAAAAAAAAAAAAAAAAACATTGTCATACATTAAAGTGAGTAAATTATGACAGTTTATTTCCCATTGCATTGTTTTTAAATAACTGAATCTAACATAAGGTTTGATTCTGTGAACTTGGCTTGAGCTCTGAATTTTCATTTTGCCCATTCATTTTCTAGTATTCTTAAATTATTATAGGTCTAGATTTATGTTGAAGTGAATAAAAGTGGGAAGTAGCTTTAATGGAGCATAGGCATGCTGTTCAAATGTGTTTGTATGAATAGTACAGGCAGGGATTTTATTAGAGTCACTGACTGTGTGCAAAACTTTCTCTTCTGTTACCTTGTTTGAATGTTTTGTATGCTGGTCGACCCACACAGCATTAGTTTTATAAGAATGCATAATTATCACAGCACAAGCCCCCCAGCACATGTTCTACGTCGCGACTTCAGTTGTGCAGTCACCAGTTTCAAAACTTTAAATAATAACCAAACTTTTATAAGGCACAATTAAAAGATGATCCAATTATTACTCAAAAGCTTTCTCCAGTGAAATTAGATCAAATTCTGCTCTTGAGATGCTCTTTAAAGAGATAGTTTACCTAAAAATAAACCATATGTCATCATTTTCTCACCCTCATTAACATAAATTAAAAATAAATAAAATAATAATATAAAACACCCTCCTGCCTTTTGAAACCTGCATGACTGCATGAATTGCACAAGTTGTTCTTTCACATGTTGAAAGCTAATGGTGACCAGTGGTGTCCTCAACTAATCAGAGATGATTAAATAGTGCTTGACAGCTGCACATATCCAATCAATATAGAAGATCCTGATTACCCACAAGGCTTGTGTGAAGTACCTTTGTGTTATTCAGAAGTTTTATGTTCTTTGTGGGACAAAAAGAATGCATCTAAAATGTACATTTTTAAAACATAGTACATCCATAAATGAAGATGGTCAGTACGTACTCATCATCATATTGCAGTTTTTGAAAAATAACCATGTCACTCTTACACAGTGTGGAAGACATAAGGCATCTTCTCTTGTTGCTTCTCTCCAGATTGTGGCAGACTGGTCTCTGAATTCTAATGCGTTATGTGTAGTGAGGTATTTTGGCAGAATTAAGGGTGACTCATACTTTTGGGTACTTGTGCAACCTCTCGTCACTCGGGAACTTTGCTCAGTGCGTGATGTGAATTCCTTATGGAGAGCCGATTTTGCCCAAATGCACTGAGTAGAAAAATTCGCCAGAGGAAGATTCGGCATGTCTATGTCCATGTGTGTATACGCGGGAACACTTTTAGTTGTTTTACGTGGGAGAATTTGGTTTTGACATGAAGTTCCTGTCTTGCATAAATTCGGCAGTTATAGCAAAGAAGAACTCCATGCTGATTGGCTATCTTCCACAGGTACAGGGTTCATTTTAGTGACGTGCCAGACAGATGGTCAGACAGATTATTTATTACATTTCTGATTCATATACTTATGTTCATATCTAAACACTATAAACTGAAAACGTCTTTGTTACATAGTGTATGATAAACCTCGTTCCCCGATGGAGGGAACGGAGACGTTGTGTCAAAGACACTAGGGGTGGCTCTTGGGAGCTCAGACACATCATTGACAAAAGGCCAATGAAATTGACAAGCAAAATTTGCATAGCTAGCCACACCCTGCACATCCAGTTATAAATAGGCCAGCGCAGCATTTACTCACTTATTCTGTTTTGAGGAGTTAACAGAATAAGTGTCAATATAATACAAATATATGCAAAATAAAATCGACTTATTTTATTTCTGCTAGTTTAGTGTGACTTGATTTACAAAAATAACTAAAACTGAAATAAAATTCATAAAAAAGCTAAATGAAAATGACAAAAACACAAAAAATACTAAATCTTTAACTAAAAGTAGAAAGAAGACAGATAATATACAAATAAAGTTAATTCAAAATATGAACAAAAACTATAATCGTATCCCTATTATAATAAAAAACTGGTTTCAAGTGGTTTTCAATATTTGGGCAGTTTATACAATCAACATGTCATGTATCCATTCTCTCATTTCCTCATTTTTTCGCCATATAGTGAATGTGACTTTCACTAATATTGACTACACTGGCTGTAGAAATATTGTAGGTCCAATTTCATCAGATCTAATGCAAGTGCAGAAACTCAGGTCGATTTAAATGTGAAAAACTAATCAGAATTGGGTTATAAATGTGAGAGGTGACAAATGGTGTGTGAGGACAGAAATGTTGGATGGTTACTCTTCTGAGAGCCCTGCTGTTCAGCTCTGATTAGTATGATATATGTGCAAAAGCCTTCATTAGCATGCAGATTTAAAACAACATCTTATTATCGAGGCAACCTGGGAACACGTGAGAGAATTCTTAAACTGGAGTTTCCTGTAAAAGTCACGGAAATTAGCAAAGATCTTAAGGTTCGATTTATACAGCAAATGTTTTGTATTTATTCTGCTCTTAAAAAATAATAATTACACAAACTACCTGTGTGACTCATTGGGTTCCAAATGCTACTTTGCTAGCTAACTGGTTACTACAGGACACAACATCAATAATGGTGAAAAGGTCCCATTTTCCAAGTGTTCTTGGATGGAAAATGTCCCCTATTCTAAACACTTGTATATACATTTTTATTATTTTATATTTTAATTTAATTTAATTTATGTATTTATTTGTTTGCATATTTTATAAATAGATATAGCATGCATATATAGCATACATATAGCACAAATTATTTTTTGGGTTTTGGATGTTAGTATTTTCGTGGGTATATATGCACAAGAGTGTTGCATGTAATGTAACTAATGTAATGTATTAATTTAACACGAACTGAAGATTGTTTTATTCTGTGTCATAAAGAAAACATTAAAAAAGTAATTCAAGGGTTCTGCACTTTAAACACAAAATACACCAATATAAACCTACCATACTCAAAACTATAGCATACTGAAGCAAGCATTAACCTTATTCAGTATAGATTAATTTTTTTAGGCTGCATGCTGTATATTTGCATATACAGAATTATGGATGTCTAAAGTTGCAATAGATGCTGTTTGCATAATCAGAGTCAGTTATATCATTAATATATTAAATAATATAGTGCAATGTCAGAGGTTTTCAATATCACTCAAGATTTTGTAACACATTTTTTGCACAGGTCAACATCCTCCTGTTAGACTGTGCAGCCTTTATTTTAATTAGTCTAGACCACTATCGACCTTTAGCCTTCTTATGTGTCTCAATATGCCTCTCTTGAGATTTATGTTCCCTGAGTATCCTACAAATGAAAGACTGACTATAAAAGCCTTCTGTATGCAGAGTATTAACTGTGCTCCAAATGTATGAATCAATAATCATGGCGTACTGTATAGATGATTTTGATAAATGAATGTATAGATGATTTTCTGCTACTGGCTACTACAATCAATGTGTTAAAATTACATGTGTGGACTGCATACCTGTCAACTCCCGTTTTGTTATTTCTCCCGGGAAACTCCCGTAATTTGTATGGCCCTACCTCGTTATATGAATAATCACATCACATTATTCCAAGGTTGTCCAGTTGCAAGATCTTGTATGAAATGCATCCTACTTACACAATTGATACATCATACAATTTTGAACCCTTTTGTGACCTCAACCTGGCAACCTACAGCTCTGTTGCGCAGTTGATATATGCGCAGGTAGACGGGGGAATTTGAATCAAGCGTCACTAAAAATGGCATTAGAAAGCTCAGGTGGTGCTACGGCAAAAAAAAAAAAAAAACGAAATATAGCTGCAAATATAACAACAGCTGGTTGGAGGAATTTAATTTCTTATCACGAAGCAGCATCGACAATTCCCACGCTTTTTGCAAAGTATTTCACACTGATTTCAGTATCGGACACGGTGGGAAAAACGACGTAATGCAGCACAATAAATCCCAATGGCACAATCGCGTTGTGGAGGCACAAAGAGGCACAACCGCGATTTCAGACTTTATCACTAAGAGACGGACGGAGGCAGAAACCGTATTACAGAGTGAACTAAAAATGGCAATGTTGATAGCAAAAAAAAAAAAATCCACTTTCTTTTTGCGATGAATTCAATGCTAGTGTGGCAGGAATGTTCCTGGATTCTGCCATAGCTAGAAAATACTCTGCTGTTTCCTAGAGTTTGACATGAAGGTGTTTCCATGTACTTCAAGTACATTAAATTTTTCGTTACATGTTCCACATGCACCACAGTGTTTCTTTTTATGTAATATAAAATGTTATAATAAAGATAAATAAAAAATAAACATGAATAAGTCTCATTATTATGACAATAATTCTTATTAATAATTATGTATTATGTATTTACTTATGTGTATTTAACTTGCCTCTGACCCGCCCCAAACCCAACCCCCATCTGTCGAGTCCCACCCCCGACACCCAAACGCCCCGCCCCCCGAAGTCTCCCGAATTTCCGTAACCAAATGTTGACAGGTATGGTGGACTGGGATGTTGTGTCTCAATAGGCAGTGCTGGTGACTCTAATAAGGACCGTTATCGTAAAGAAAGGTTACATGTTTCCTTTTAATTAAAAATCAGCTTTGCTGCATAGCGCAGAAGCACACAACATACACACGGTGACACGCTATTGAATAACAGTTCTAATGGTGTAGTGTTTTCAGGCACAGATGTTTGTTAGTCCTTATGGAATCAGATGGATGAGTGGCCACCTAGAAACAGGAAATTGATTTGTTTTGCCCATTTGATTGTTGTTAGAGGTTGTGTCTTGCACATCTTGTTAGGGCACATAGAGCACATCAAATATGGTAAACAGAAGCTCAGACATGTGTTCTTGCATTGTGAGAACCAAGGAGGTTTACTCTTAAATTTTACACAGGGAGTGGCTGAGCTTCTGTTTACTATATTTGATGCACTCTGTATATGTATGTTAATGTTCATATGTTAATAAAAGCCTAAATTAAGTCATCATACTGTATACAGTTATCGTGTCTCTTCAGAAAACATTTACATTTTCATGTACTTTTTGAAGCTTAATTAAACTTAAATGTGGATTACTTAGACTTTTAATGAATCTGCAAAAAAAAACAAAAAAAAACTGTGAGATTAATAAAAGTGTTCTTTTCACTGTGTTCTTCTAGATTTACTTGCATGAGCCATCAGGTCTTTTAATTATTATTATTATTATTATTATTTTTTTTTATCAGAGAAGCTGAATGATGTCCAGCATAATACAATGGAAAGAACCATAGACTGTATAATAACATGAACGTAGTGTCCGTGAATTTTACCCATAGTTTTCTGAAGAGCGTTTTTGGAGCCATCTTGGCAGCGTTTCACTCCCGGATCATCGAAAATGGGCAAAAAGGCGGGAGCTGGTTGCTGAAGCCACACCCATCTTGCTTGACGGCAGTGTCAGCAGTGGCAATCCACCTGTCACTTAAGTGGACACGCCCTTAATTTTGCAGAACTTATTATAAGGCTTAATATAATTTAAATGGATGAGTTATTAAAACATTCACCCCTCTCACAGTTGTCATTAAGGGCAAAATTAGCTATAAAGACCAAAATAATATTTTGTACCATGCTGTAAACATGTGTTTTTTTTCTGCTGTAAAGTTGGGCATTTTAACATGGGATTGACTCCCTTTTGGAGCCAGCCTCGAGCGGCCAGTCGTTGAATTGCAGTTTTAGTCACTTGACTGTTGGCTTCATGAGAGAGAGCGGGAGGTTGCTGCTTGGAAGAAAAAAACCCAAGGAAGTTTTGGCTGGTGTTTCTTTGTGATATCATTAGTGATGTCATTAGAACAGAACAGAGACATTTTATTGGCCATTTATCAACCAATCAGCTTTCATTCCCAGTCCTTCCGTAAACCTCTCATTACCTTCTGAAACCATTACCTCCATGTGCACATTTTCCCAAGTCTTAAAAAAAATATTTTTGAATTTTTTTTCTTCTTTGGCTCGACTGTAATTTTTTTATTCAGGCCATAGTGAAGGAGGCGCATCTGTGCTCGCAAAGGCTACTCCTGTTTTTACAGCAGGGAGAGTGCCATGGCTTGGCATGTTTTGCAGTCAGAATTCGAGTATCCTGGCCTGGCACACCTCCCCCAGGAAAGAGACCACGTGTGTGTGTCGTCTCAGGTTGCTCAGAAGCCCCATCTGGTGCATCTCTCTATGCCTCTGTACCCTGGCAGGACATTTGGAAGGAGCGATCAGTCCCTCCTCCTCTACTCCTTCAGGGAGAAAAGAATTCGGAGAGATGCTCAAAATCATCCATCAGAGCATTTTCATATCTTTGTATTGTTCCATAAGACTATTGTTGCCGACCATTAGTGGAAACAATGTTACGAGTCAGTGTTTCAGATAAAGCATGTTTCTCAAGGGTTTAAAACCTTTATACTAGAATCATGCCAGAAAGCATACAAAATAGCACCATTATTCTTTATTCAAGTCATCCACTGAAACGGAAACTCATTTAAAGATGATTGCTTGTCTGTAGACAATGGCAAAAATATATTAATATGGAATAAAATAACATCGGATGCCCTTTTGGATGTGAATTTCGGTCATATTTTCTTCTAGTTTCACTTAGCTTCCATAGAGTTACATTTAAGTTTTGAGCAATACCCTTGCAACCACATAATAACAGGCTATAAACATTTAGAAACCTTGGCAAGCACATATTGTGATTGTGTTGTCAACCACAAATTTTGTACTGTTATCCCACCAGATTACTTGCTGGTTTATAAACTATAAAGCCGTCATGTGACATATAATTTAAGGAGTATGCTGACAGTTGTTGCACATACATTTTGAGAGGCACCTATGAAAAAAGTCTCTGAGTGAATAAAGACTGAAAATGGACTCCTGCTAAGGCAGGCTTTGCAGATTTGATTATCTTCCTCAACAATGGCTGCATGTATTTTCAGAAAAGCCAAGCAATGGAGACAAATTGAATGAGACCCTCCCGTGTGTCCATGTCTGTAGAAACATTGAATTTAAAGGGCTCCTTGATTAACTGAAAGGAAGCTTATCCTGCTCAATACTGTAGTCATTCTAAATGGCTGCATTGACATTCTTTTATAAAGAAGTCAATTGGTCTATGGAGGGAAAAATTATATTGATCCTAAACACTCAGGTTAGTGACTGGAGACCTTGAAAGTCTGTGCAGTGAGACTGGATTTATTTGGAGCATCCCTAAATAACTGCAAGATAATTTGTCCTTACATGTTCTGTATTTACACTCAATGTTTATATACAAATTTTTTGTAATATCTCGTAGTGGTTTATGGGTCAGAGTAAAGATATTCTGCCAAACTTCCCTGAAACATTTCAGTGAAAACCGCACACAGAATGAGCAACAGGTTTGGGGCTTGCTGGGAAAAAAAACATGAACATGAAACATGAAAAAAAAACCTTTGCACATCTTTTTGTTGAAAGTCTGCTGACATCTTCAGCAGACAGCTGATAAAGTTTTATAAAATTGTATAAAATGAGTTCATAAATGAATTGAATCAATGATGAATGATGATTTTATCCTTTATAAGATTACTTAAAATTTACTTTTCATATTTATTTGAATTTATACTGGAAGATTGCTTATTTTGCATATTCCACTGTTCCAAAAAGATATTCATCTAAAATCAGTGTCAATACACCATATAGTTTGATAACAAGCCCATAAACTGGGCTAATGTTTGTTTGTTTTTTACAGAATGACAAAAATAGTGAAATGCAAATTATTTATATCTAAAAGACTTCAGTACATGTGCCTATACAGACCTTGTCGTATTTAGTATAATATAGAAATTATTTTATGTAATTATAAATATGAATAAATACACACACACACACACACACACACACATAAAATACATTAAATACAAAATATTTATTAAGTTATAAAATAATAATACAAATGTAATAATTAAATTCATATAAAAATGGACAAAAATAACCTGGAGAAAATATTTATTGGAGTATCTAGCCCTGTTCCCTTAAGAAAAACTCAGTCCTCTATTTGAGTCCTCAATAGGGTTTTGTTCACACATTATTTAAGTTGCTGTGTGAGCGGGTTATTTCGAAACCCACAACTGTAAGTAAACGCGGTTGTCAATGCCAAAACCTGACCGTGGGAACGTACCAATACAGTTGCAGGTCATAAATTTGCGACTCACTATCCCTGAGCATCAACAGGGAGAGTCCACAATGTAGCCACGCCCACGTCTGAATCTGATATCTGATTGGTTTACCAGCAGCGATGTTGCATAATGATGTGAGGAGGCAGCAGCTTATCGAACAGATGGGCTGGTCCAGCACACGGGTACACAGCATCCGTGCTGTGATCATGGAGCCTGCTGCTGTGTTTATCAGTGACATTTCACACCCCTGATTGATTATGTCAGCATTGCACTGACTTATTATTCATACAGATTGCATAAAAAGGAGCGCAGTTACATTCTCTGTCCTTCTGTGTGGATGTGAGGAGTCCGGCGTCAGTTGGGGAGGCACGGATCCCTGATCAGTTGAACTTGACGACAAGGATTTAGTTTAAACTGTGCAGCCGGAGGTATAGGCTACTGCTGATCACCTCTGCATTACATTGGAGGAAATATGATTTTCTCAGACATGAACACGGGGACGAACTCCCCGAAGGTCCACCCGCCCAACGGGACGAGATTTCACACATACCAGGCGAGTATTTAAAGTGTTTAAAAGCCAATAACTAATGCGAACTGCTTGTTATGTTTCTTTATGCGCGTTCTGAGTATCATTTGCAGTTTAAATCGCTTTTGTTTGACACGTCCGTGATGCTGTAACGTTTTTTTTTGTTTTGTTTATTGAGCTCTGGCAAAATGCGCACTCAGAGTTTGGTGGTAGTTATACACAGAATAGCCGGGGTTGACTGCTTTAATCACGTTTAGGATTGAGTTTAGCCCTAAACTGTAGTTTAGGTCTGAAGTGAAGGTTTAAAGGCGTTAACCATCAAGTTGGATTGAGCGCGCGCATTCCCCAGGAGGCGCGAGCGCTTTATAAATACATCACGTCCGGACAGTAGTTTACATTGACAGAATGTTATTTTAATTTCAGTCTGTAGTCCAATAAGTAGGTAAACAATCTGCTAGTCAGATAATCTTAATCCTGTTTCGCTAAAACGATACGCTGTATTATGTTCAAGAAGATTAATAGGAGAACCAGACGAGTCACACTTTTTTACTCCAGTGAATATTTCTTAGAATAGGTTTGATGTTGAGAGTTATTTCCTGTGTTAACGCATAGTTTAATGTTTTGGCTAGACACAGCAACAACAACAAAAACAAAAACGTACTGCAGGATCAGCATATTAAATAGATCCTCAACATTTAAGTCATAGAACAATTAATCAAACATCCAAAATGGAAAAGGTAACAAGAAAATATCAAATCTTAGTTTTGTTTGGAATTATGGTATTATTATTATTGTCGTTATTATTATACATTTGTATTTGTGTAATAAAAACAATAATAATGTCAACTCTCCTATGTGATAAAATACTAATGGTTAGTCTCTTTGATTATCATGCACCAGTGCAGATTGTCTTGATATGCTGAACTGCATGCACTGCTCAGCTGTGACTCAAATCACATGCATTGGAATGAGGGCAGTGTCCTTAGATATTGATTTCTGTAATGGGAGGCCATGGTAACCAAGCCAGTGATGATATCAGTGAGAGACTGTGGCTTTAGATGATGATTTCATTGGAGTGCTTTTCAACAGGTGCCGCAGATGCTTGTTTAACCATCTGTATTGATATTTGTTTGTGGATTATTTTTGGTTACCCTGTGCCCTAAAAATACTGCGACATGTTTTACATCCAGTTGTTTTCAGCTTTGCTCATTTTGAGAGAGTGTGTATTCATTATGTTTCTGTTTGTGTGTAGTATCAGCTTGTCTCATCAGTTGTAGAGAGGTGCTCCCCATGGAAAACAGCTTGAGAGATTTCCCCCCTGATTTAAAACGGCACAGTCTATGCTCTGCCCTGACATTCTATTACAGTACAGCAACAGCATGAACAATCTGAACAATCTAAGCTTGCACCGCAGAGACAAGTTAAGGCTTTGAAAGCTACACAGTTGTTTACTGCAGTTGGTTTCCATTGGTTTTGCTTCAGGACAGAATTTACATTTGGACAGTTAAACATTACTAGAATTGTTCATAATAAAATTGTAAACACAAATGTATTTTAAACCAGTGGTCCTCAAGGGTCACATCAAGCTTCCAAGGGTGCCACAGGATTATTATATATTATATATTAATTTATATATATATATATTTTTTATTAATATTGCATTATTTATTTATTTTCACAAATAAATAAATATTTCCTAAAAAAAAAAAAAAAAAAAAAAAAAAAATATATATATATATATATGTGTATATATATATTAGTGGTGGGCATAGATTAATTTATTTAATCTAGATTAATCTCACTGTGATCTTGAAATTAATCTAGATTAATCTAGATTAAAATGGCTCATTCAAATTCTGCCGAAGGCATTCAGAATAGGTGTGTTACCCAAATAAAATTGACAAACAGTAAGTCTTTGAGAAGGGGTTTATCAAGCTAGATGGTGCATTAGAAAAGGGGCTCATCTCCTGTTTCCAAAATGCACAAGGTGCAAACAACCTTACGCCTGTTTCACACATACTCCGTCTGCAGTGCGTATGCGTTGCATATTTTTTCCGCACCCATGTTAACGGATTCCAGTTGCGTTCCAGGAGCGTTGCGTCTGCAGCAGTGCAGCGATCGTTTTACTTACCGAGTAGCGAACTGCTTACGCGTCCTGTGTGAAAGCACATCGAGTCTGCGTTGAGCACATCGGGTCAGCGTGGCCCCAGTGAAGGTTGTACCAGGGGCCCCTTTTTGAAAAGTTTTTTTCAAGTTTGTAGGTGTCAAGGTACAGAAACCAAATAATTATATGTAAAATAGCACTGGATGTAAAAATGAAATATACAATCAAACCTACATTTATTCAGACACCTTCAACATTTCTAAAATTATTAGTTTTGCTATATCAAAAATTATATCTGGTTTCTAATACTATATCTAATAATATATGTAATTTTTGGTTTGACTGTTAAAACTAAGTAATTCAGTCAAGAGCAGTGAGTGATTTTCATTTTCATTTTCTTGGATTAACATTACAGCAGCCAGTAGCTAAATTAGGCGCGGTCACTTTAAGAGACGATGAACGCATCCAATATAATACACATCCCATTTTTTTCCTCAACTGTTTACTTTTACTTAAGAAATAACTGACAGTTTTTTCGAGCATAATTTCCAAGGTGGACATTTTGACATATTTTGTATGTATTTGTCGGCACAAGAGCAAAAATAAGCAAATTCGATGTTCAAGTGTTTTGAGACGCCTCTCTTTGCGTGAGCCCTGAACACCAGAACACCGCGGTACTGAATTGGGCTCTTTCACATATAAAATATCATATAAATGTCATATAAAATATCAAGGTGAAAGTCATCATAGCTTGCTTAGTATAGACCCAGCTCCCAACCCAACTTTGAGAATAGATTGCTGATAACGGCCCACCACTAATATATATATATATATATATATAAGTAAACACTTTAACCAACAGGGCAATGAGTATTCTGGGAAGTTTGTGTACACTGGGAATCATATTTTTCAAATAAAGCCAGGGTATCCATCAATTTACATACAGCACGTAGTGAAAATGACTTGAATATGACAGTGGGCAAATGAATAAAGCGCAGCATAATTTGAAAGCACGAGTTCTGTCTGATTATTAGACAGACTTCTATCTGTGCAGTGTTTTCAACCTCATAATGTTTATTTTAGATTTCAGACATTTAAATAGGCTACACATAAGCACTGGTAAAACAATAGCCTACATTTGGAGTCTGTGGAAGCAGAAATAACAATCTATTCAAATATAATTTGCTGACGTGTGTTTTTCATATCAGACAAACACAGTGGAAGTAGGCTAACTATAAAGTTTACTCTATTGTTATAAAGGTTTTTAAACGACCAAACACACTCACTTAAACATATTTGAGAATCGGAATATCAGATAGTTGATGCCATGGTAAGTAAGTTTGTGAATATTTCGAATAAAAAAGGAAAAACGAAATGAAGGATAGCCTACATCTGTTATACAGTGTTATTATTGTGGCTGCGGTGTTTCACGTGACAAATATGATGCGTTGCCATGGAAACATTAAGGGGGAACGTTCTAAAATAACTGTCGCCTTGAAAAATCTTACTCTCGGGAGTCAGTTAGAATATTTTAAACTTAAGTGTGAAAGGGTGAATTATTCATAATAAATGATGCTGGCTTATCTTTTGTTGACTGTCTGATTTCCTGAAAATACAGTTGTTACTTAAGGAACAGTTGTTACTTATTCAGTGCCAAATCAAGGAGACTGCAGCTCTTCTAAAAAGGTATAGGACATGATCTATCATCATTACGCTGTTTAAAATTTGCTAGTCTCTGGTTAAACTTACCTGCAGTTGCATATGGAGTGTTTTAGGGAGCGCTGTATTTAAAAATCTGTCGTTGCAAAGCGAGATCTCAGTGTGTATTAATCATTGATGGTGTAATAAAGTTAAGCCCCCTTAACAATTTCACATGCCCCCTCAGTCATTTCATCCTGCAGCCGGGCCTGCACTACTTGGTGTTTAGTTTTATCCAAAACAGGTGGACGTGAATCTGGCAATGTTTTATGTTGGTTCTTGTAGCAATTCGTAAATTAAATGTTGGTGATTGGTGCTAATTAGGGTTAGGCGATGTCTTCAAATTTGGCATCGGACGATGTCTACGGTGAAACATTGCGATGGACGATGACATCAGCTGCACAAAACACATTGTGGTTAGCACAAATCATGCTTATTCTCTTTGCAAGTGCACCTGTATTAATGTAGTCTCATTTTTAGATATAGATTTGTCCATGTTGTTATCCACTTAATTTGAATATTCTTCCAAGCAATGGTTGATTTTGAGTTTGATTGGACAGCCTTTGACGTCACTAACAAATGACTTGGAAAGGAATTGCCATCCTAACTACAAACAATTATATGGTTAGTTGAATGTTATTATTTGCATTTTGGTTTGATTTCTCCTGCTTTTTGTGGCCTTTCCCATTGTCCCTTACTTTTTCTTCCTCCGTATTTTTCACCCATATAATTAATTGCTTTCTGATCAGACTGATGTCAGGGTTTCTCACAGTCTGTATTGTTGTACAGATGATAGTTCTCACTATTTCTTCAGCATACCTCCCCAGACCTGGCAAACACTGCGCAGAGTTAATATTAGTGTTGGCATTCTCCAGAGCTGTGTGTATGTCTTTGGGTTAGTGTGTGTGTAAGTATGTAGGAATATTCATGCACAAGGCTTGTTCTGTTAATGGTGTTTGCATGAAGCATGGAACAAATATGTGACCCTGGATCCCTGGATAAGACTGGTTTTGTGGTCCAAGGTCACATATAGCATCAGCGATAGACTCTGTATTAGTGCACACCTGTCTGCTGTTATATGGGAAATTTGAAATAGTGCACTGATCCTGCACAGAATTCATAGCATAAATGGATTACAGACTGTATTCAATAGGCTAGACAGAAAATATAAAAAAAAATGTAGCCCTGGCCATCTGGGTTGGTGTCAAGGTGTGGTGAGCATAAATCAATTACCTTGGCCTCTCCCCTCATAGCCAGTGCAGTTTCGCCCAGGCACAGAAAATAAAAGCCAATGAAGGGTGGCTTCCTGGCTTATCCATTGGGATTAGTGGGAAAATAAGAGGTTGTGGGGGTCTTTATAGTTTGTTTAATTGGAGCCGATCGCTTATTTCCAATAACAAAGCGATGGAAAATCGCATTTGAAAAGAAAAAAAAAACAACTATGTATTTTATCAACATAATAATTAATATTATTGTAATAAAATATTTTATTAATATTAAACCACTATTCATATGATTATTATATTATGCAATTAAATATACTTTTTTTATTCTTTATTTATCCAAAGCGACTTGCAAATGAGCACCACAAAAAGCAATTTATCTTGAATTAGTATGAAATTATACGTTATACAGTGACATATAATCTTCTTAAATTATCAGAATTATATAGTATAATATGACAATGTATGTATATGTAATATTTTATCAATATTATAGTATTTGCTTTTATTATGACTTATATTTATTATTATTAATATAATATAATATAATATAATATAATATAATATAATATAATATAATATAATATAATATAATATAATATAATAATTAATATAATATAATATAATATAATACATAAATCACAGTTATGTGCTTGAACAAGGCACTAGACCCCAGGTTGCCCAAGGGGGACTGTTCATTAAGTGGTATTGTAATTGTCCTGCTAAAGGCTAAGTAATGAGAAGGTGATGAGAAATTATGTGGGAGGGACATGTCAGAACATTATTGGAGAGATGGATGGAGAGAGATTGTGATGGATACAGAGAGAGAGAGAGGGTGTAGGTTTAATCACACTAATGGCTTGACCCTTCTTAGCAATTCACAAAGGACTCCGCCCAGCCCAGAATACTAAACCAGTCAGAATCCTTGCACTGGTGTCTGGGATTGGTGAAGGGTAGTTGAGACAGGGTTTATTGCTTCATTAAAAACTATATTATTTAGGTAAATAAGGATCATAAGTGTTAAAGAGACATGAGCTTGACTTGATCATTTAGAATGACGTTAAATGTTTTATTATATAGCCTTTGTAAAAGAGAAGAGTGTTTTTTTGTTTCTTGGTATTTAAAAAAGTATGGTGGTCCATGCACGGCTCTATGATGCTTTTGATGGCAGTCGTATCCATCTAAAGTGCTACTTTCATCGTCTCGATGTGATGTCTCCTTGAGTTCTAATGCACTAGAATTGTCCTGAGTCACTCGACTTGTTTGAAGCCATCACCTTCCACACACATTTATCTCATTTCACAGCACATGGACTTTGATCTGTTTATCTGCAGGGCTTTCGCTGCCAGGGTCCGTGGTGATGTAACCTTGTTCAATCAAACCTGATGAGCGTGGAAAAGCCCTTTCAATCACATGTTTGCTGAGATGGAGGCTGCAGTGAGGATGACAGCCATAATGTATTAATTAAACAAATTAAATGTCTAATATTAGATAACGACTAATACTTATTCAAGGAAGTGTCAGTTCAATTGGTTCATTGTGGACGTCAGTCAAGATTCAGTGTTTAAAGGGATAGTTCAACCATTTACCCTCATGTTGTTCCAAACCTGTATGACTTTCACAGAGGAGTGAATTCTCTTTAAAATGTATTTAGACATAATAGTATAGAATTATAATATCAGGAAGGATTTGACTTTTTGGCCTTTTATAGTAGCAATCAAATAATTACCGTAATTAGGAAATTTCCAGGTGGAATTGAAGGCATTATTAATCCTGCTAACCTGAGATATTTAGTGCCGTAAACGCTTCTGCCCTCTGATGTTTGACAGTTCAGAATTTGACACCAAGCTAGATCTTTGGTCTGGACCGCAGGTGGCACTTTGTTAAATATAAATCACATGCTGTCACAAAGCAAAGGCCTAATTCAGTCCACCTACTGCTGCTACTCCATTCAGTTCAGTGTTGTAATCAATTAAACCCTCTATTCAATCAAAGGTCAAGGCAGAGACAAAGTGCTATTGTTGCTTCATAAAAGAGAGGTTAATATGGAGATTTTATTCACAGGCTTAGGTTAAATTGTGTCGGATGCAACAAATGGCATGTGAGGAAGTCCAGAGCAGTTTTAATGATCTGGCTCAGGGAGGATTTAGCTGTGTGTTGTGCAATGATTATGCCATGATTTATTGGCCTGAGGGATATCCCAAATATTTTGGGTCCCCCAGATTGTGTTTTTACAGCATACTTTAAAGGTCTGTACTGTAAGGAACAAAAATCTGTATGGGTTTTTTTAATGAGTAGCATTTTATCATAAAATTCTCAAAAATTCACTCACATCTCTTTTAAATCACCATTCATTAAAAATGATGACAGGGTAGATTAAACTATTCTCTCTCTCTCTCTCTCTCTCTCTCTCTCTCTCTCTATATATATATATATATATATATATATATGTGTGTGTGTGTGTGTGTGTATGTATGTGTGTTTATATATATATATATATATATATATATATATATATATATATATATATATATATGACTATTAATCCAGATTAATCTGTAGGACCGCTCTAGGAATATACAGTCTTTCTGTCACTCTCTTTTTCGTTTTGGTTTGGCCAGCAGTTTTGGGCACTGCAGCGATTAGTGTGGGGGGAGTTGGACTGGGGTATAACTGTAAGCACAGTGCTGTGTTATCACTGCGATTTTAAATCACACACAGCTTGTCATTGTTGGTGAAGAGGCCAATAAGCACATGTATGGCAGTTCTGAGTTCAGATTTGATGCAGTCATCAGTGCATTTATGGTCTGTGGTAATGGTAATTAGTCAGCTGTTTCTAATTGTGCAGTCACTTAAATTGTGTATGTTGACAGGATGAGGAGGTAGAAAAGCTTTGCTAGCTGCTAGTTTTGCTAAAGTTCATTTCACATGTATCAGGTTTACAGACACATGTTCCAAACCCCATTGAGCTGCCTACCTAGACATTTTTTGGCATTGAAGTCCGAGAGCTCTCTGTCCCTCCATTGAAAATGTGTGTACGGTATACTGTCCATGTCCAGAAAGGTAAGAAAAACATCTTCAAAGTAGTCCATGTGACATCAGAGGGTCAGTTAGAATTTGTTTAAGCATCGAAAATACATTTTGGTCCAAAATGCTGAATAAAGTCGTAATTTTTGTTATTTTTGGACCAAAATGTATTTTCGAATGCTTCAACAAATTCTAACTGACTGAGAGCTCTCGGACTAAATCTAAAATATCTTAAACTGTGTCCCGAAGATGAACGGAGGTCTTACGGGTTTGGAACGACATGAAGGGTGAGTTATTAATGACATAATTTTTATTTTTGGGTGAACTAACCCTTTAAGCCACACGCACACTACTTCTTGCCTTTTGAGTTGGTGAGGTTGTTTGCAACAACCAGTCCCAGATCACAGTGTATGAAGCCTGTTTGAAATGTATTTGTCCAGACACCAGTTGTGCTTTTTTAGCAAAAGTGTTTATTTCATTTCTTTTTTTACTAATCTTTAACTTTACATTTAATTTATTTTTTATGTATTTATTAGTAAACTTGCTCTTTAAACTTCTCTCTTTCTTTCTCATTTATTCCCATATGGGATTACTTCTCTGTGATTCCCCACAGCAGATGTTAACATGGATTGGACCAGCAGGGCACGACTTGTGACTTTGACACAATGGTGGTGTTCTTTGAACTAGGGCTGTGCAATTAATTGAAATTGAATCGAAATCGCGATTTGAGCCTTTAGTGACAGTCTTTCTAACCAATAGAGTGAAGGCACCTCGGTTCTCCCCAATCAGCACTGCTCGAGCCAACTGTGTAAATGCCCACCATTAAAAAAAGAGACAGAGTACGATTATGGCGTCTACAGGGTCAGGTCAATAGTTTTAGGCAAATTAAAACTAAAGAAAAACATTATGTAACTTAAGCTTTGAAAAGACAGACAACGAACAAAAAAGATAATTTACTTTATAATTTAATAATTTAATTTAATTTCTGAAAAGAGGACTTTGGACCACTGGGCATCAGTCCAGTTCTTCTTCTCCTTAGCCCAGGTAAGACCCCTCTGACGCTGTCTGTAGTTCAGCAAATTCATTGACACTTCTGTGTGTGGTGGCTCTTGATGCCTTGACTCCAGCCTCAGTGCATTTCTTGTGAAGTTTACTCAAATTCTTGAATAGGTTTTGCTTGACAATCCTTGTAAGGCTGCAGTTCTCTCGGTAGGTTGTGCATCTTTTTCTTCCACACTTTTTTCCTTCTGCTCAATCTTCTGTTAACATGCTTGGATACAGCACTCTGTGAACAGCCAGCTTCTTTGGCAATGAATGTTTGTGGCTTACCCTCCTTGTGAAGGGTGTCAATGATTGTCATCTGGATAACTGTCAGATCAGCAGTCTTGCTCATGATTGTGCAACCTAGTGAACCAAACTGAGAGACCATTTTGAAGGCTCAGGAAACCTTTGCAGGTGTTTTGAGTTGATTAGCTGATTGGCATGTCACCATATTCTAATTGGTTGAGATGGGTTTTTGTTAAATGTGAGCCAAAATCATCACAATTAAAAGAACCAAAGACTTAAACTACTTCAGTCTGTGTGCTTTGAATTGATTTAATACACAAGTTTTTTTTTTCAAGCTAGTCCACCTAATAAAAGATAGGACTTCCATTCCTACAGCCGCCATATTGAGCACCAGGATTCCCAATGTGTCGTCAGCCTCCTCTTCCTTATACTATCTCTACAAGGTCATATCCTGGGCAATTATATGCACACACACACACACACACACACACACACACACACACACACACACACACACACACACACACAAAAACCACACTTGCATGAACACAGCTGTGCTGATTGCAAAATGGAAGCATTACCATTCTAGAACAGAACAAAGGCATTTTGTTTACAGTGATCAAGCAGGCAGCCTTTTGGGAATTGTAGCACTCAACCTTTCATTCACCACTGTGGCACCCGGCGTAATTGCTCGCAAATGTCCTTCATTAAAATCCATGTAGGAGTTTCCTGAATCCAGCACCAAAGTGTGACCTATTTTCCTCTGTGTGTATGTATATGTTTTAATCAGGCCTTGTGCGTTAAAATTTCAGTGGGGCAGATGGGATGGAGTTTGACCCACTTTGATGGATTCCACACCGATTAAAGGGATGAATGAGCTTTCGAAAGCACGGCGACCCTTTGTGTGCGCGTGTGCGGACTAGGGATGTGCAGATCTACATATTGTCATAATCATAGTTGGTTGGTGTCTTAAGGAAAGCCTGTATAATTGGGGTCATTTAAGGTTTATGTCCTCAATGCTCTGATCAGATTAGTTTCTCATGTGTTGATCATATAGGGTGTGTTCTTATGTATCTCTTATATATCTCTTCCAATTTACTTCTAATAACAGCTCAAAATAAACATGAATGAGTATCAGAAGTTATCTTGACAGAAACAGAACAACAGTGAAATGTATCATGTCTCATGTAATCACTCAGACAGAGTTTCCACTGTGGAAAGATGACAATAAAACAGCTTGTAATAGTATGTATGTAACATTAAATTTACCTCAGGAAAGTCATTCTGTGTTTATAGCTTGTTAGGAAAAAAAAAAAACTCTAGATCGGAGTATTTTGCCAAATATACTGTATGCACTTTATATTTTTACTGTTAGTGATTTCTTTTATTGCATGTTTGAATAAGCAGACATCTGGCATTTAAAGGTTTAAAATTCATTAACGTTTTTTACGTTAATGAATTTTAATGTTTTTTACGTAAGTGTTGATTTTTATTTAAGTCTTGATCTAAAAAAAAATAGCAATACGAATTGCTAATTTTAACCTTTATTATTATATGTACCTACTAGCAGGGTCCCCTTTATATTTAACAACATTAAGAGATTGTTGTATTTAGGGAAAATTGACATGTACTGTACCTGATATTCATAAACACTGAACTGAAATCGGTAGAGCTTGTGAATCTGAATCAGATCAGTTTGTGAAATCTGTGCTGTTGACCCTAGTCCTTATAACAAGAACATGTCTGTGATTCACTTCCTGATCCCACTGTCACCTGTTTTATGCGGCAATTTGTATTCATAATCTCTTTCCCTTAGACTCTTTTAATGTCTTTCTTTTGCCATTTTTTCCCTCAGATTTGGATAGTTTTTTTCTTGCTCACAGCACAGAATGGGCACATATGTAGGGCATATGAGAATCAGCACAGCTCTGAAGGGAACCAATATTAGTTGCCAATGCAGATTTGTCCTTTACAAAATCAATATACAAGTGGTCAAATGAGCTCATTTGGTTGAGACTGAAAGAACTAGAATAATCTATCCTGGTTTTTTCAACCAGTGTCTTTTTGGCTGTGTTTAATTTTAACCAACATGTGGTGTTCATTTACAGGTTGAAAGCACTGAATATATTAATTGACCATTAATTATTGAATTACACAAATCTGAATCTTGTTCTGTATTGTTGGAAGAGTTTGGCTGGTTGGCTCAGAGTGGAGTGTTGCTGCAAATGTTAAATAAGGTTTAGTGGCATTAATGCAAAATTTTGCTAATGTTGAAGCACTAAAATTACTAACTGGAAATAAAGTAAAACTTTAAAAAAATCTATTCAATTAAATAGTAATATTTGAAAAATGAAAATGACAAAAGCACACAAAATTACTAAAAGTAATTAAACTAAAAATTTTATAAATTAAACTTAAATGAAAATGAAAACTGAAATTATAAAAATGAAAGCCAAATAGAGAGTCTGTTTTTAAATTAACTATATATTTTTAAAATTTTATTACATTTGATTAATATAATTTTAATAACAATTATTTTATTTATTCAATGTTATGCTGTTTAAATATTTTTTTTATTGTAAAGATTGTTTTTTTTCAGCTTACATGAGATAAACATTACTACAATTGTGAGTCTCCGTGATCTAGGAACAGTATGATCATTGCACTATGACCTATGAGCATATACACTTATAGGCCTATGCATATTTCTTCCATTTTTGGCTCATAATCGTGTAAGGGGGTCTCACATAGGGTCAGGTTGTGGGGGAGTATTGATACCCCCATGATAAGAAGCTCTTTAGGTCATTGGTGTGAATACACTAAAAACTAAAAACTGGGCACAGGGCACAAGGGGACAACTCGCATCAGCAAACTGCAGGCAACGAAAGCTGCATGTGGACAATTTCATACACCATCACCCTTCCGAGGAGAAAGATGCGCACCATTAATGCAGGAGTAACTAGCAGACTTCATAAAACACTATCTTAGAACTCCAGTTCTAGTCAGTTATTCATTCCGGTGCTATGGACTTTGTAAGTAACGAAGTGCATTAAAACCTTCAGCTAAGTGAGCACTGGCCATTTCTTCAGTTACGGCATGTCCGTAAGGTCCAAGACTCATGAGAAATATTTATTTAATCTTTATTTGTTAGTTAAAGCAGTGCAATGCAGAAGAGTGGCTGTTAAAATATGAAATAGAAACATTTGTTGTCTGAGATGATTTAATTAGCTTTGGTGTTGGACTGCAGTGGTTCTTTTTATCTTTTAAGTTAAGAAGCCAGGGAACTGAACAGGGCACAAGGACAGTAGAGCTGACCTTTGACCCCTCTGGATTTAGCTGAGCCCAGACTGTGTGTGCTAAATCGATGGATTTGGCTGAGGTGCAGCTTTTTGCTTCCGGCTTTGCTACCGTTCGGACGTTCTAGCTTACTGCTCTGCGCTTTGCTTCTTATTTCTGTACTTTTCTCTGATTTTTCTAAGATTTCTACATCAGCAGATCAGCACAGTGCTCAAAAAACAGATTTTTTGGCACAAACGCTAAAACTAAAAACTCTTTGGGACTGGAATAATACTACAAAAAGAAAACTTTGCCTCCCACTGCCAGCAGCTTACATTCCAGAGAGGGGAAAACAACTGCCTACATTCAAACAGAAGAGAGAAAAAATGCCTCCTGTTGGATCTACTTGTTGCATGAACTGCTGCAAACTTCTACAAAGGATTGTGATTCTTGAAACAAAGTTACTTGCTGGAATTCCAAAACAGACGGAACACTTAGCAGATCGTCGTCATGGACCTTCTCAGCATACAGCCGGTGAGTCCCACGAATCTTATGAATCTCAACAGTTTATACCAAGTGTAGAGGAAGAAGCCGAAACTGATCGCCACACTAATCGATGGCACAAACAGGGAGCGAGACCCAAAGAAACACAAAATATCAGATTGTCACGAGTTTCTCGTATTGCTGTCGTAGCTTCCTCTACCTCAGATTTGACTATGACAAGGCTTGTGAATACTGGCATTCAACCACCCCCTATACATCTTGAGAACAGATTTGAAGCATTAATGAATGTGGGTGAGGAATCCCCAAATGTATTTAAAGATGGATCTGATCAGCCAGCAGCTTACATCGCTACTAACAGGCGCTAAAGGACGAGCAGACAGCGGCTTTCAGCTCAGAGCGCAGCCTACCCAAGGACTCTGATAGTGGGTGACTCTGTTATCAGAAACATCCGTAGCAGGACTACAACAACATGCTGCCTTCCTCAAGCAACGGTCTCTGATGTGAACAAGGAACTTCAGAACATTCTGATGAAGCACAAGACTGCAAATCGAATCATCATCCATGTGAGGAAGAATGATATTCGGAAAGAGCAGTCAGAACTCCTTAAGAAGGACTTCAGTGAACTCTTTGAAACACTTCGAAGACTCAAAGTTCAGTCGTTCATCAGTGGACCACTCCCAGCAAGGGGAACAAATATGTTTTCACGGTTGCTTGGGCTGAACACATGGCTACAAAGATCTTGTAATATAAAAGGAGTGAATTTCATTGACAACTTCAATCTTTTCTGGGGCCATAGACAATTGTTTAAACCGGATGGCCTCCACCCAAACAAACTTGGTGCTAGAGTGTTTAAGGACAATATCTACTTTTCCCTCCGTCATCCTTCAGCAGAGTGTGTCAATCCATTCAGCACACACACACCGGGTCCGAGTCATCATGTGGTTGATATATCCCACAAGGACACTGATAACACCACACAGCCAAAACAAGCACTGCTGATAGACACTATCCTGGTTGAGCCCTGCCCACAGAGCTCCTCACAGACTGAATGTGACGTATCAAAACAGCTACAAGATTCAGCACCCAGGGATGACTTTCTGGAAAACAGCCAGGGAAGCCAGGACAACATATCACAGCCACCGGAAACACCAGAGACACAGCCCATCTCACCAGACACATTATCACTTTCTTCAGCATCTCCACTTCTGTGCTTCTCACAGAAAATGGAGGAATTGGTGTATGATGGGACTAAACTCTCTCACTCATTTGCTGCAAGCAAGGCAGATATCACAAAAAACGGCAGGCCCCAAAACCACCAAAGCCTGTGGTCCCTGCTCCTGCGAGAGCTCTTCGACCACTGCCACAACGCCAGGGCCCAAACCCTCTTTCTGCTGAAGGTGAACCAAAAACAACTGATAGCAGCTCTCAGTGATATGTGTCGGGTCCCCGCTATAATAACAGCAACATTCACAAATGCCTACAGAACAAGCGGGAACCCAGTGTGCCTGTAGCTTTCTCTATTTCAGTTTTATCACGTGATAGAAAGTCTAAGGCCATCTCAAGCCGAAGGGCAAACTCATCTAATCTGCGGCCTATTATGCATCAAACTAAAATTGATGTAAAGACACAAAGCACAGCCATCAAGTTAGCATCTTTAAACATTTGCTCACTAAAAAATAAATCATTTCTAATCAATGACTTTATAACCACAAACAATCTGGATTTTATGTTTCTAAACAAAACATGGCTTGAAGACAGCTGCAATGCAACAGTCCTTAATGAAGCAGCCCCTCCTAACTTCACTTACACGAGTGTCTGCAGGACTGTTAGGAGAGGTGGGGGTGTAGCTGCTATATTTAAAGATGTCTATCAATGCAAGCAAGTGTCATTTGGTCAGTACTTGTCTTTTGAATATCTAGGGATTGTGCTGAAAGGTGCTCCACGCATTCTGTTTATTATTATTTACAGGCCTCCAAAATACTCTCCAGCCTTTGTTGAAGAGGTCACAGAAATGTTATCAATGATTTCCTCAGAGTTTGACTGTTTTGCTATTGCAGGGGATTTTAATATTCACATAGATAATTCAGAAAACAAAACTACAAAAGAAATGATAACGGTTCTAAACACTTTTGACTTGACTCAGCATATGCATGGACCCACACACAAAGGGGGACACACTCTAGACTTAATCATCAGTAGGGGTCTAAACATTTCATCCATTGTTATTAAGGACATAGCACTATCTGATCACTTCTGTATTTTCTTTGATATTTTGATGTCTGCTACAACTGAATCTAGATCGGTCTCTGTCAGAAGGAGATGCATTAACGAGAACACAAGTGTACTTTTTATGGACGCTATATCTTTAACACCAAGCATTTCTGCAGACTCTGTTGATACTCTCCTTGATTCATTCAACTCAAAAGTTAAGAATGTTATTGATGATATTGCTCCAATAATAATCAGTAAGAAAACAAACAGACAGAAATCAGTTTGGAAATCAGTTATGCTCTCAGACAGCAAATGCAATGAGTTTGCATCCTTCTTTTCTGAGAAGATCATCAATATCAGGAAGGCGATTAGCACATCCTCAAGTAATGCAGAGGTCAGACAGATTAGGCCACAATATAAAAAAGATACTATGTCGATTTTTGAAGCAATTGATAGCAAAATTCTGGAAGACATAGTGCAGCACCTAAAATCGTCAACCTGCTATCTTGACACACTTCCCACATCTTTTTTCAAAAATGTGTTTAACTGCTTAGAAGCAGATCTTTTAGAAGTGGTGAACGCCTCACTTCTTTCTGGGACATTTCCAAACTCCTTAAAAAATGCAGTTGTTAAGCCCCTCCTGAAAAAGAGCAATTTTGATAACACCATTTTGAGCAATTTTAGACCAATATCTAATCTTCCTTTTATTGGTAAAATTATAGAAAAGGTCGTTTTTAATCACCTGAACAAATACTTAAACTCAAATGGATACCTGGACAATTTTCAATCTGGTTTCCGACCACATCACAGCACAGAGACAGCACTCATTAAGATAATAAATGATATTCACTTAAATTGTGACTCTGGCAAAATATCGGTGCTGGTATTGCTAGATCTCAGTGCTGCGTTTGACACTGTCGATCATAACATACTACTAGAGAGACTGGAAAACTGGGTCGGGCTTTCTGGGATGGTACTCAAATGGTTCAGGTCATACTTAGAAGGGAGAGGTTATTATGGGAGTCTAGGAGAGCATAAGTCTAAGTGGACGTCCATGACGTCCCACAAGGGTCAATTCTTGCACCGCTCTTGTTTAGCCTGTATATGCTTCCCCTAAGTCAAATGATGAGAAAGAACCAAATTGCCTATCACAGCTATGCTGATGATACCCAGATTTACCTAGCCTTATCTCCAAATGACTACAGCCCAATTGACTCCCTCTGCCAATGCATTGATGAAATTAATAGTTGGATGTGCCAGAACTTTCTTCAGTTAAACAAGGAAAAAACTGAAGCCATTGCATTTGGAAACAAAGATGAAGTGTTCAAGGTGAATGCATACCTTAAACTCTAGGGGTCAAACAACTAAAAATCAAGTCAGGAATATTGGTGTGATTCTGGAGACAGACCTTAGTTTCAGTAGTCATGTCAAAGCAGTAACTAAATCAGCATACTATCATTTAAAAAACATTGCAAGAATTAGATCTTTTGTTTCCAGCCAAGACTTGGAGAAACTTGTTCATGCCTTTATCACCAGCAGCTCATCCAGAACGCTGCTGCCAGGATTCTGACTAGAACCAGAAAATCTGAGCATATCACACCAGTCCTCAGGTCCTTACACTGGCTTCCAGTTACATTTAGGATTGATTTTAAAGTACTTTTACTCGTATATAAGTCACTAAATGACCTAGGACCGAAATATATTGCAGATATGCTCACTGAATATAAACCTAACAGAGCACTCAGATCATTAGGATCGAGTCAGAAATACCAAGGGTTCACACATGTGCTATATAAATAAACTTGCCTTGCCTAGATAATATTTGGGTGTGAATTGTCAAGTTCAGTTATATTTCAAACTCACTCTTTTCATTGAAGTTTGCTATTCTGACCAAGGCATATTTGATTAATTCTTTAACACTGACATACCTTTCCCTTAAATCGTTTTACCCAACAATACAGACTTTGCTTCCACCCAAACCTTTCCAGAGATTTCATGTGAGCACACAGGGTGTGGGAGATTAGGATGCAAATTGAAGGCTGTTGCTTCCCTGTGGCAGCTCACAGTTAATGGCATTGCCTCAAGATGGCCTGACATTCAGCCAAACGATTCCGGAGAAATCAATAAACTTCTGTGCTGAAGATGTTTTAAATGCCCATGGTGCTTCCAGCACATTTCATCACTCTCATACTGAGCTCCAGCTGATATTGCCGCAGCCCAATGTGGACGACTATGGCCAGACTGACCTCGATCAGACTAAAAATCTAAAATCAAAAAATCCAAATTAGTTTAGGATGAGCTGTCTGCCCAGGTCTCTCTGCTCACCAGCGTTTGCTGTGTTTTGAATTATGTTCCCCCATGAGCTATCCCTTTGCATTCCAGTTTTTCACAATGGCAGTAGCTTTGGCTGGTGCACGTTCATACTCTGGAAACTTTGGGCATATTTTTTTTTTTGTTCTAATAAACTGAGATGTGTGCGTGTATAAATATACTGTATAATAAAATGTTTTTTTCCCTGCATGTTTGTACCACATTACTTTTTTTCAATTTTTCTAATATTTTAATACATTTTTTTAAGAGTATTATTATTATATACTATATTGGAATTCCAAAACTAAGATTAATAAATGCCATAGAAGTACTGTTTAATTGTTAGTTCATTTGAAATAATATAGTTAGCTAATGCTAACAAAGGAATTATTATTTGTTAAATATTGAAAAATTGTATCATTTATAATAATAATGCACGTGTTAATATTGTTAAAATATGAAATGTTGTTATTATTATTAATAATAATAACAATTAAATGTTAATAAAAATGTTGATGATGATTGATTTAAAAAAATATATATAAAAAAACATTTATGGAAGATGTGTATTCAGGTATACAGTTATATATTGTATGCAATTACATACAATATAAAAATATAGTTATTTAATGAATCGTGTTTTATGTATTTTTGAGTAAATTAATAGATCCAGACAAAATAAATACATATATAAAAAACACATTTCAAAAATAAGACATGTCTTTGACCCATGTGACAAATTAATCTGCTGCTATAGGAAAATTCAATTCATTCATATTTGCTTTGCAATTCATTCAACTAGCTTGACCAGAAAGACTTGGTTAATGAACTTTACAAATATGACCAAGCAGGTCAGCTGGCTTTACTAACTGCTGCTTTTTAGCAACATAGCTGATATGATTCACCAGCACATAACCAGCTCTAGTTGGCATAAACTAGCCTGGACATGCATTGAAATGTGTTGTTTTTTAGCTATTGATGCATTGAAGGAAAGGCTGTGCAAATCTAACTGCATAGGGTCACCTCATGTTGGCAATTTTCCTGTAGTATTGATGAGTTCAGCTGGCTGTTATCTGTGGTTTGTAACTGTAATTGTTAGATAAGAAGATCTCTAGGTCACTAGTGGAAATACATGAGGAATGAAGAAGTCTAGCATCCACTTAAAAGCTGCATAAATGGGTACAGGGGATGTCTAACATCAGCAAAGTGCTGGCGAAACGCATTTACATTAGATTAGATTAAGTTTTTCAGAGCTTCTGCACCCATGTTTTGCCCTACTTTTCTCTGTTATTTCTCAAAAAAGTTTCAATCAGTATCCAACTGAAATGAGACCAAGGCTTATTCATTCTTGGATGCCCATCATTAATACTCCAGGCCTGACAAATTTCAAGATGTTTTGTGGCAGGGGCAAACCTGGAAGTTGTTTTTCTGTGCATTGCTGAGAAATAGCTTTTGAACACTACAATTGCATTAATTATGTAATATGGCAACCTTAGGGCGACTCCAAAAAGGCTTCTGCCATCAGGGTGAACCGCTCTGTCACGGTCCCATTCTGCCACCAGCCACCTTCAGTAATGGAGTGTCCACACATCCTGCACCAGCTCTAGCAATGGAAAAACAGTACCTGGACCTGGTTGAGAGGAAAGATGGATTGTTGGTAAGGACAGAATGTCCCCAGAGGATCCTGGATGCTGAACACAGGTCTGGTTAGTATCTCCTTCCAGCAGGTAAGTGTTGAATACAGAGAGCTGACCTTAGCGGCCCAGTGACAAGAGAGTGCATGAAGCTCAAGTGTTTTCCAGCCCTCTGAAAATGCACCCGTTGTTAGCACTTGGAAAAAAGAGAACCCCCTCCATCCATGCACTAGGAGGCTTTTGTAGCTTTTAAATGACTCATAGACAAGTAAAGGACGACTCAGGTGCAGCTTTGTAATGCAAGGGTCTTTTGTGCTATGAACAAGGGGATGTGAGGAAAGCAAATGGTGCTTGCATCAAGGAAAACCACAGCTGTGAGGCCTCCAGTGATGGTTCCCGAAACCAATCAAACGCCTGAGGTTTATGTTCATGTTTATTAAAAGTAGAGCAGTTGAACAGTCACACAGTTGTGCCTGTGTTAATGAACATTAACGGAAGACCTGCTGTCTGAATGTTTGGGTTTGTCAGAGAACCACAGGGGACAAATTAGTCATAGACTTGCTAATTTCTGAGTTCTTGGTTGATTGCTGAGTAATATTCACTGTACTCATTAATTCTACTGTTCGGCAACAGACACTTGTAACTCTTGATCATTTTAAATGGATAATGCATCCAGAAAGCATTTACTCACTTTTCATGTTATTCTCACTTTTATGTAATGCAAAAGGAGAGGTTTAAGCAGAGGTTTAGCAAACATATCACAATCGGTTACGAGACCCATTAACTACTGACATCAAACCTGGTACAACTTGTCTTGATGTGAATGTGCAAATGAGATTTGAGAGCTATGACTTGGGGGAAGATTATCAGTACATAGACTGGTGTATCGTAATGTAGTGGTATTGATGAAAACCGGGATATAATTTTCTTTTTTTTAAATATAGTGTTAATACAACACAAACAGTGGCAGTAACAATCTGGTTGACATAGTAGTTGGCTGAAATGCACCCTTAATGCTGCCACCTACAATACAATGGTACAGTTTGTAGCTACTACTGTTAGAGAAAAGCTACAAACTGTGCCATTTTAGTATAAGTATTTGTAGGTATTATTTATTTATTTACTTAACAAACATGTAGTATGAATCTAGATTAAATGATAAGTATTGCGCTTACAAAATACCTAAACTTTGTCCAAGAGTAATCCATTTAATATTCAGTGCCCTCCATAAGTGTTAGAACAGTGAAGACAAAATTGTTCTGTTTGCTGTGGAATCAAGAAATCTGTAAATATGATTCAAATATATTTTGTATGAGAAAAAACTACTGAATGTCACATTTTATTATTGGGTGATGCAACACAAAGATGTCTTACCAGCTAAGAGTTCCCTTTTGATACTTCACTCATACTGCGTATGGGGAAAAGCTCCTTTTTTTCCTCGATACTGAAGCCTTTTTTCAATAATGCAGTGCAACTGCACTGCCATTGGTTTAATCTGTAAACTCTTTTAAACCAATGACAGTGCTGCGTAGCTGCGCGAGCCTGTGGCAATGCAGCGTGCCAAAGCCCGCCAAAATGGGTGGGGCGGATCACCAGAGGAAATCAGAAGAGGCTTCTCCGTTCCCTGGATGAGTCTAGCCCTAATGAACCTGCTTTTCGTGACCTCCGCAGCGCCACGGATTTGGCCCTGTGCGCCACGAAAGCCAAGGCCCAGGCCATCGGACGATCTATGGCCAACTTGGTTGTGCTGGAGCGCCACCTCTGCCTCAACCTGACGGAAATAAAGGAGAGCGACAAAGTGGCCTAAGTGGTCAAAGTTCTCGATGCCCCAGTGTCTCCATCCGGTCTCTTCGGGCCAGCCGTAGAGGGATTTACAGAGCGTTTCACTGCAGCACAGTAGTCGTCCCAGGCCATGCGACACTTCCTGCCCAAACGCTCCAGATCTGCCTCGAGTCGCCCCAGGACTGCGCCGACTCAGGGTCAATTTTGCCAAGAGCTCACTGCTCCCCAGCCAATGCATTACGTTCCGGGGAGCTGTTTTCGACTCAGTCCATATGAGGGCGGTCATATCATTGAGGCGCTGTGGTACTTCAGCAGCTCACGGCCTCCGTCAAGAACAAAACCTGTTTCCCTCTTAAGTTCTTTCAGAGGATGCTAGGGCTGATGGCTTCTGCCTCCCCAGTTTTGCAGCTCGGCCTCCTACAAATGCGGCCCCTGCAATACTGAATGAAACTCCGGGTCAAACCTCATGCTTGGCGGCACGGCCGCTTTCACATCAGGGTCAAACAGGCCTGCATAGCAGCCCTGGAGCCTTGGATGAACCCTGTTTGGTTCAGTCGTGGAGTATCC
The DNA here is from genome assembly GCF_963082965.1 of Carassius carassius. Taxonomy (NCBI): domain Eukaryota; kingdom Metazoa; phylum Chordata; class Actinopteri; order Cypriniformes; family Cyprinidae; genus Carassius; species Carassius carassius. Next base: position 14,617,632 of record NC_081776.1, on the reverse strand, counting down.
CTACTGGCGGTTTCCAGAAGGATGGTGCTCTCAACAGATGCGTCCAACCTGGGTTGGGGTGCTCTGTGCGAGGGCAGACCAGCCTTCGGCTCGTGGTCGCATGACGAGAGCCATCTCCATATCAACTGCCTCGAGATGCTGGTAGTAGAACAAGCCCTTCAATCCTTTCAGGTGATCCTGAAAGGGTGTCACGTCCTAGTCCAGTCGGACAGCATGACAGTGGTGTCCTACATAAATCACCAAGGCGGCCTTTCGTCCAGCCGCCTCTGTGCACTGGCAAAGCGCCTCTTGGAATCTGCACTACCCATGTTGCGATCGCTCAAGGCGACGCATATTACTGGCAAGATGAATCTGGGAGCAAACATGCTCCATCCCCAGACGGTTCTCAAAATCTGGGAGATTTTCAGGAAGGTAGAGGTCGACCTCTTCGCCTCAGAAAGCAACTCTCATTGCCCAACTTATTTTTTGAAGGACACAGATGCGCTAGCCCACGACTGGCCCAACCTCCTTCTTTACTCTTTTCGCTCTGATCCCTCAGGTCATCAGACGAGTCAGGGAAGACAGGCACAGAGTCCTCCTGGTGGCCACACTCTGGAGGAGCCAAGTTTGGTCCTCGGAGCTATTCAGGCTTTCCATGAAAGCCCCATGGCCGATCCCCCTGAGGCGGGACCTCCTCTCTCAGGCGAACAGGATAATCTGGCATCCGCAGCCAGAACTCTGGGCTCTGCACTTATGGTCCCTCGATGGGAGCCTCTAAGCCTCCCCGGGGACGTGCTAGACACCATTGCTCAGGAGAGAGCTCCGTCTACAAGACGCCTCTACGCCCAGTAATGGTCAGTCTTCGTTGACTGGTGCTCAGCATGAATCGAAGACCCTGTTGAGTGTGACGTATCTCCGATACTGTCTTTTCTCCAAGAGCATCTAGACAAGGGTCTCACCCCTTCCACGCTCAAAGTGTACAGTACGTAGCAGCCATCACAACGTTTCATGCTCCTATCGCTGGCCAATCAATGGGCCAATCAATGCATCGTTTAAGCGTGTTGGCGATTTGCAGGCCCTCTCAGTGAGCCCTGCATGCCTTGAGTTTGGGCCCAATGGGTCATTTTAAAACCCAGACATGGCTACGTCCCTAAAGTGCTCTCGACGCCGTTCAGAGCACAGGTAATTTCCCTCTCAGCTCTGCCTCCGTTGTCAGGTGAGCGAGAGCTGGATTTACTTTGCCCAGTGAGGGCTTTGAGGATATACATTAAGCGGTCACATCCGCTCAATGTCTGTGAGGTGGCCGGTTGGTCCTCGCCGTCCACTTTTGTCAGATTGTGAGGTGGCCGGTTGGTCCTCGCAGTCCACTTTTGTCAGATTCTATAACCTGGACATCCCGACCTTGCACGCTCGGGTTCTTTCAGTTTGATACGACGGCCTCTATAAGACTCCGTCTTCATGCCACCTTCAGGGAGCTAGCTCCCTCTTAGCAGTGTAGCGTCAAGGGTTCAAAGGCTCCGGCCTCTCACTTATCCCCTGGACCCCAAGGTGTTCAAGATAAGTCTTGTCGTTCCCTACCGTGGCACGGCACGGTTGAATTCGTTCCCCATACGCAGTATGAGTGAAGTATCGTAAGAGAACATACTCGGTTACCAACGTAACCTCGGTTCCCTGAGATACGGAACGAGTACTGCGTTTTATGCCGTGCAACGAGGCTGCGGCTTCAATGTCGTCGCTTCAGTCGTATGACCTGATTTCCTCTGGCGATTTGCCTGCTTATATAGCCATCCGCCCCGCGCATTTTGGTGGGCTTTGGCGCGCTGCATCGCCGCAGGTTCGCGCAGCTACGCAGTGCTGTCATTGGTTTAAAAAAGTTTACAGATTAAACCAATGGCAGTGCAGTTGCACTGCATTATTGAAAAAAGGCTTCAGTATCAAGGAAAAAGGAGCTTTCCCCCATACGCAGTACTCGTATCTCAGGGAACCGAGGTTACGTTCGTAACAGAGTACGTTTCATCTCCCTATCTGATGTGAGCATAAGTATTGGAACGTTTGCCTCACAGGTCTTTCTAAGTGTTCAGCTGTGTCCTGTTGCGTTAATTCTTCAGATATTTCAAGCAGGGAATGTCTTCTTAGTTACATCCATTGCTTCTGCATTCTAAGACTTGCATTCAACGATGACACACACAAACCAGGATGAAGACGAGGAAGCCGACTCTGAAAGAAAAGAAAGCAATTTGGATCCTAAAAGAAAAGAGGAAAAAAAGGGCATGGAGAAATCAAGAGTTTGGAAACTACTGGCGACATCAGCAACCAATGTTGACTTAACCTTTATCTAAGTGATTGGAAAGCAAAAGTGTGGAGAAAAAAGGGAACTGCAAATGATCCTAAGCATACAACCTCATCTGTAAAGCTTGGTGGAGGTGGTGTCATGACATGGGCATATATGGCTTTCTCTAGAACAGGACCTCTTCATTTTAATGATGACTTAATGTATGATGGCAGTAGTAGAATGTAAATAAATATTCAAAGACAAACAATCCAACAAATCTTGAAACCACTGATTTGTTACAAGACGGATTTGTCCAACACTGTTAATTATTTGCATATATTCGTGTCAAAGCAGAGCTGCTAACTAATTGCCCACAGCTCCAGGTGTGTGTTCACAGTGTGTTCTCACTGCTGTGTGTGTGCACTTGGATGGGTTAAATGCAGAGCACCAATTCCGAGTATGGGCTATCATACTTGGCAAATGTCACGACTTTCACTTTCACTTGCTAACTGTTGCAATCAAAACAACCCTTTTATTAGCATCCGTCATACATCGCATTGCAAATTTATGGCTGGTTATTCATGCTTCCTATTCTTGATGACTTTTTGGATACCCAGGAGCTTTCAGAGCACAATCCTACACTTGGTAAATCATTGAATGCTTGCTTGAAAGACTAGCGTATCTAGCGCAATAGAAACCCAGTGAATAAGATATATAATTGCCAGCCTTGTCATTGCCATGTGTTCTTATAGCTCTGAGACTGGACTTTTTTTGTGTGTGTGTTTTAGTGAGGATAGTCTTATACCCCTGAGATAGCAACCGAAATACAGAGAATATTTATGGTTTAGCTAGCTAACCAAACCATCTCTGACAGGGTTATCAAAGCACCCTTCAGTCATCATAGCATCATAGCATTTAATCTTTTTGTTGTGAATAATTCAACAAGCAATACTTTAAAACAGTGAGCTATTTATAGGTGCAGTTGAACGTGCTTTGATCATATAGATAGTTTTGTGCTTTTTTTTCTCGAAACAGATTAGAAACATGAACCCATGAACCTCTGATGGCAGTAATCCAACTATGAATTATTTAACACTAAGGACTCAGTGGGTTTAGAATATGAATTTCTACTCTGCTTTCCGCTCCGTTTATTTTAATGACCCTTGTATGAACTGAACACTGAACATTAAGTAATTTATTTGAAGGGAAACACTCAATATTCCTGTGGACTCTCCCAGCTGTATGACTTTAGTTGCTTTTACCCCATGCATTTAAAAACATTAAAATGGATAAAAGAGCACAAAAGTTATTATTCTCTGAAAATGGTCCTCTCCAGTGAGCTGTTAACTTGAGAACCCCAGTAATTCGATCATTGAGACACTTAACTGGATGAGAAATGTGAATGAACTAATTGGAATTTATTTTACAAACTAAATGAACCAATTCGTAGAAAATGTTCACAAATTAGCTACTTCTCAGAAATTTGATTCATTTAAAGGTGCCATAGATTGCATTGATACAATAACTTAAATTGTTCTCTGATGTTCCCAGAGTGTGTATGCAAAGTTTTATCTCAAAATACCCCACAGATAATTTTTGTAGCTTATTGAAATTGGGACTTTTAAGGTACGAGCCAAAATGGTCTGTTCGTGTGTATGTCCCCTTTAAATGAAAATGAGCCACCTGCCTTCCAGTGTTGCCAAGTCCGCAGGTTTCTCATGGAATTGGGCTACTTTAACACTGTTGCTGTGGATTGAATGGACCCCAATAACGTGAAATTTACCCCTGCAGAAGATTTTAAATTTTTCTTTTAAATTGTTTATTTTTTTAACCAAGGAACACCCCTTAAAACGTGATTGGGCTAGTTCTGAGTACCAATTGGGAGGGTTTTGTTGCGAAAATCTAGCAACCCTGCTCCCTTCTCAGAAAAGTGCAGAGCTTTAAGAGCTCATGCTCATGGGCATACCATCAGTGTTACGGTTTAACTGGTGGTGCTGCATTACTGACCTCACACGAAACTTTTAATGGCTCTTTGGCGCTAACATTGTATCTCCAGCAGCTACAGCAAGAGAACAGTAATGGCAAACCGCAGCTTCTCACTCAGGGCTGTGTATATGCTAATAGGGCAGAGAGCATCACAAATGGGCAGGACTTTACCTGAGCATGTTGTCATAGTCTGGAACTGCTTGTGTGGAGAGACTGTTTATGATTTTTTTGTATTTTAAAACAATGAGTGAATGGATTTTTACTTTAAATATAACTAGACTGCAGTATAGACATAACATTGATCATGCCATTCTCTTCCAGTTGAGCCGCAGGAATCTTACTGGGAATGGATGACAATAACCGTGTTTTAGCTTTTTGAATATCCCTATCAGCACAAATAAGTTTGTTCAGTTTATTTGATCCGTGGCTCCTTGTGTGATTTCCTCAATGTGATTTTGATGAGGAAGGCCATACTCTGTTTTATGATTAAGTGACTGAAATGTGCATCCATGTGTCTGTTACAAGTTGCAGTCTTACACCCTCAGGCTGATCCAGCACCTGACACTCATTTACAGACATTACCATTATTGTGAGTTACTAAATTATTAATAAACACGCAGTGAAAGGAAACACGTTGGCAATAAATCCTAGATGTAGGTCCAGAGACTAAAGTGAGACCGTTGCACAGGATAACGGTTTTTAGTATTATTATTTTAGTTGTTGTAGTTTTTTATATGGCTAGGCTATATGTAAATGCATTTCTATGTATATACAGTACGATTAAAGGTGGATGTTTCTCTTTTAGCCATGGCACATTATTACATTCGGCTTTTCAGTGTGAGAGTGTGCATGTGTACAGTATGTGAAAATCTGTAAACTGCTTACAGAAGCTGACTCACAGGATGCATTATATGTAAAAAG